>NW_025423427.1:0-39910 GCF_020740685.1 Jaculus jaculus
TTTCTAAGTGAACATTTCCCAATGAATAGTAATGTTCAATTCAACGTTCCGTAAACCAGTTGTCTAGAAAGAACTTTTCCCCTGGAAAACTAAGAGTGAATGCAATGTGCTATTAGTCGGTTATGTACTAGCATCATTTACTAATGAAAACTAACCGTGAACTAAAAAGATTAGAAGCTGCTTCGATACCAACACATGTTGTGCAAGAAAACTAACAGAGAAGGCCCAGTTCTATAATGCAGTTGTGTATAATATGCAATTGCCCGTTGAAATCTATCCCTGACGTCAACGTTCTGTAATCCCGTTGTTTGAAATGAATGTTTCTCACTGAAGACTAACAGCGAATTCAATGTTCTGTAATTTCATTACAGACAACATGACAATGATAATCTAATATTGATTTCAAAGTTCTATCAGAAGTTACATGCCCTGAACATTTCCTTTTGAAAAAGAACATGACTTCTAAGGGCTAGAACTGTGTGAATACTGAGAATGTTTCCCATTCAAAACTCTGTACAATAAACCATTCTCTTTCAAAAGTAAGAGCAACTTCAACGTTCTGGTCATATTTTCTAGGAAGCTCAATTCCCGTCTTAAAGTAAGCGTAATTAACAGTTTCATGCACTGGTTATCTGGCAGGATCAGTTGCTATTGAAAAAGCCCCAGGAATTCAAAGAGTAGGACATATTGGATTCTTTCGATTCTCATTGAAAACTAATCGTGAATGTCATCTTGTTCTGTTTGTTCTCTACTGTAAACAAATCCGTTTTCTTAACTAAGCATGTATTCAATGTTGCATAGTCCTGGTTTCTAAGTGAACATTTCCCAATCCATAGTAATGTTCAATTCAACGTTCCGTAAACCTGTTGTCTAGAAAGAACTTATCCTCTGGAAAACTAAGAGTGAATGCAATGTGCTATTAGCCGGTCATGTACTAGCATCATTTACTAATGAAAACTAACCGCGAACTGTAAAGATTAGAATCTGCTTCAATACCAGCACATGTTGTGCAAGAAAACTAACAGAGAAGGTCGAGTTCTGTAATTTAATTGTGTATAATATGCAATTGCCCTTTGAAATCTATCCCTGAATTCAAAATTCTGTAGTCCCACTGTTTGAAATGAATGTTTCTCACTGAAGACTAACAGTGAATTCAATGTTCTGTAATTTCACTACAGACAACATTCCTATGGTAATCTAAGATTGATTTCAAAGTTCTATCAGAAGTTACATGCCCTGAACATTTCCTTTTGAAAAAGAACATGACCTCTAAGGGCTAGAACTGTGTGAATACTGAGAATGTTTCCCGCTGAAAACTGTGTACAATAAACAATTCTCTTTCAAAAGTAAGAGTGAATTCAAAGTTCTGGTCATATTTTGTAGGAAGCTCAATTCCCGTTTTAAAGTAAGCGTAATTGACAGTTTCATTCACCGGTTATCTGGCAGGATCAGTTGCTAATCAGAAAGCCCAAGGAATTGAAAGAGTAGGACATCTTGGATTCTTTCGATTCTCATTGAGAACTCATCGTGAATGTCATCTTCTTCTGTTTGTTCTCTACTGTAAACAAATCCGTTTTCCTAACTAAGCCTGTATTCAATGTTGCATACTTGTGTTTTCTAAGTGAACATTTCCCAATGCATATAATGTTCAATTCAACGTTCCGTAAACCTGTTGTCTAGGAAGAACTTATCCCCTGGAAAACTAAGAGTGAATGCAATGTGCTATTAGCCACTAGCATCATTTAGTAATGAAAATGAACCGTGAACTGAAAAGATTAGAAGCTGCTTCAATACCAAAACATGTTGTGCAAGAAAACTAAAAGAGAAGTTCGAGTTCTGTAATTCAATTGCGTATAATATGCAATTGCCCTTTGAAATCTATCACTGAATTCAAAGTTCTGTAGTCCCACTGTTTGAAATGAACGTTTCACACTGAAGACTAACAGCGAATTCAATTTTCTGTAATTTCATTACAGACAACATGCCAATGGTAATCTAAGACTGATTTCAAAGTTCTATCAGAAGTTATATGCTGTGAACATTTCCTTTAGAAAAAGAACATGACTTCTAAGGGCTAGAACTGTGTGAATACTGAGAATGTTTCCCGTTGAGAACTGTACAGTAAACAATTCTCTTTCAAAAGTAAGAGCTAATTCCACGTTCTATGATCATATTGTGTAGGAAGGTCAATTCCCGTCTTAAAGTAAGCGTAATTGACAGTTTCATTCACTGGTTATCTGGTAGGATCAGTTGCTATTGAGAAAGCCCAAGGAATTCAAATAGTAGGACATCTTGGATTCTTTCGATTCTCATTGAAAACTCATTGTGAATGTCATGTTCTTCTGTATGTTCTCTATTGTAAACAAATCTGCTTTCCTAACTTAGCCTGTATTCAATGATGCGTAGTCCTGTTTTATAAGTGAACATTTCCCAATGAATAGTAATGTTCAGTAAATCTGTTGTTTATGAAGAACTTATCCCCTGGAAAATTAAGAGTGAATGCAATGTGCTATTAGCCAGTTATGTACTAGCATCATTTACTAATGAAAACTAACCGTGAACTGAAAAGGTTAGAATCTTGTTCAATACCAGCACATGTTGTGCAAGAAAACCAACAGAGAAGGTCGAGTTCTGTTATTCAATTGTGTATAATATGCAATTGCCCTTTGAAATCTATCCCTGAATTCAAAGTTCTGTAGTCCCGCTGTTTGAAATGAATGTTTCTCACTGAAGACTAACAGCAAATTCAATGTTCTGTAATTTCATTTCAGGCAACATGCCAATGGTAATCTAAGATTGTTTTCAAAGTTCTATCAGAAGTTATATTCTCTGAACATTTCCTTTTCAAAAAGAACATGACTTCTAAGGACTAGAACTGTGTAAATACTTAGAATGTTTCCCGTTGAAAACTGAGTACAATAAACAATTCTCTTTCAAAATAAGAGCTAATTCAACGGTCTATGATCATATTGTGGAAGGTCAATTCCCGTCTTAAAGTACGCGTAATGGACAGTTTCATTCACTGGTTATCTGGTAGGATCAGTTGCTATTGAGAAAGCCCAAGGAATTCAAAGAGTAGGACATCTTGGATTCTTTCATTTCTCATTGAACACTCATCGTGAATGTCAAGATGTTCTGTCCTGTTCTCTACTGTAAACAAATGTGCTTTCCTAACTAAGCCTGTATTCAATGTTGCAGACTCCTGTTTTCTTAGTGAACATTTCCCAATGAATAGTAATGTTCAATTCAACTTTGCGTAAACCTGTTGTCTAGGAAGAACAACTAAGAGTGAATGCAATGTGCTATTAGCCGGTTATGTACTAGCATCATTTCCTAATGAAAACTAACCGTGAACTGAAAAGATTAGAAGCTGCTTCAATACCACCATATGTTGTGCAAGAAAACTGAAAAGAAGGTCGAGTTTTGTAATTCAGTTGTGTGTAATAGGCAATTGCCGTTTGAAATCTATCCGTGAATTCAAAGTTTTGTAGTCCCGCTGTTTGAAATGAACGTTTCTCACTGAAGACTAACAGCGAATTCAATGTTCTGTAATTTCACTACAGACAACATGCCAATGGTAATCTAAGATTGATTTCAAAGTTCTATCAGAAGTTATATTCTCTGAACATTACCTTTTGAAAAAGAACGTGACTCCAAAGGCTAGAACTGTGTGAATACTGTGAATATTTCCCGTTGAAATTGTGTACAATAAACAATTCTCTTTCAAAAGTAAGAGCGAATTCAACGTTCTATGGTCAAATTTGTAGGAAACTCAATTCCCGTCTTAAAGTAACCGTAATTGACAGTTTCATTCACCGGTTACCTGGGAGGATCAGTTGCTGTTGGAAAAGCCCAAGGAATTCAAAGAGTAGGACATCTTGGATTCTTTCGTTTCTCATTGAAAACTCATCGTGAATGTCATGTTCTTCTGTTTGTTCTCTACTGTAAACAAATCCGTTTTCCTAACTAAGCCTGTATTCAATGTTGCATACTTGTGTTTTCTAAGTGAACATTTCCCAATGCATATAATGTTCAATTCAACGTTCCGTAAACCTGTTGTCTAGGAAGAACTTATCCCCTGGAAAACTAAGAGTGAATGCAATGTGCTATTAGCCGGTTATGTACTAGCATCATTTAGTAATGAAAATGAACCGTGAACTGAAAAGATTAGAAGCTGCTTCAATACCAAAACATGTTGTGCAAGAAAACTAAAAGAGAAGTTCGAGTTCTGTAATTCAATTGCGTATAATATGCAATTGCCCTTTGAAATCTATCACTGAATTCAAAGTTCTGTAGTCCCACTGTTTGAAATGAACGTTTCACACTGAAGACTAACAGCGAATTCAATTTTCTGTAATTTCATTACAGACAACATGCCAATGGTAATCTAAGACTGATTTCAAAGTTCTATCAGAAGTTATATGCTCTGAACATTTCCTTTAGAAAAAGAACATGACTTCTAAGGGCTAGAACTGTGTGAATACTGAGAATGTTTCCCGTTGAGAACTGTACAGTAAACAATTCTCTTTCAAAAGTAAGAGCTAATTCCACGTTCTATGATCATATTGTGTAGGAAGGTCAATTCCCGTCTTAAAGTAAGCGTAATTGACAGTTTCATTCACTGGTTATCTGGTAGGATCAGTTGCTATTGAGAAAGCCCAAGGAATTCAAATAGTAGGACATCTTTGATTCTTTCGATTCTCATTGAAAACTCATCGTGAATGTCATGTTCTTCTGTATGTTCTCTATTGTAAACAAATCTGATTTCCTAACTTAGCCTGTATTCAATGATGCGTAGTCCTGTTTTATAAGTGAACATTTCCCAATGAATAGTAATGTTCAGTAAATCTGTTGTTTATGAAGAACTTATCCCCTGGAAAATTAAGAGTGAATGCAATGTGCTATTAGCCAGTTATGTACTAGCATCATTTACTAATGAAAACTAACCGTGAACTGAAAAGGTTAGAATCTGGTTCAATACCAGCACATGTTGTGCAAGAAAACCAACAGAGAAGGTCGAGTTCTGTTATTCAATTGTGTATAATATGCAATTGCCCTTTGAAATCTATCCCTGAATTCAAAGTTCTGTAGTCCCGCTGTTTGAAATGAATGTTTCTCACTGAAGACTAACAGCAAATTCAATGTTCTGTAATTTCATTTCAGGCAACATGCCAATGGTAATCTAAGATTGTTTTCAAAGTTCTATCAGAAGTTATATTCTCTGAACATTTCCTTTTCAAAAAGAACATGACTTCTAAGGACTAGAACTGTGTAAATACTTAGAATGTTTCCCGTTGAAAACTGAGTACAATAAACAATTCTCTTTCAAAATAAGAGCTAATTCAACGGTCTATGATCATATTGTGGAAGGTCAATTCCCGTCTTAAAGTACGCGTAATGGACAGTTTCATTCACCGGTTATCTGGTAGGATCAGTTGCTATTGAGAAAGCCCAAGGAATTCAAAGAGTAGGACATCTTGGATTCTTTCATTTCTCATTGAACACTCATCGTGAATGTCAAGATGTTCTGTCCTGTTCTCTACTGTAAACAAATGTGCTTTCCTAACTAAGCCTGTATTCAATGTTGCAGACTCCTGTTTTCTTAGTGAACATTTCCCAATGAATAGTAATGTTCAATTCAACTTTGCGTAAACCTGTTGTCTAGGAAGAACAACTAAGAGTGAATGCAATGTGCTATTAGCCGGTTATGTACTAGCATCATTTCCTAATGAAAACTAACCGTGAACTGAAAAGATTAGAAGCTGCTTCAATACCACCATATGTTGTGCAAGAAAACTAAAAAGAAGGTCGAGTTTTGTAATTCAGTTGTGTGTAATACGCAATTGCCGTTTGAAATCTATCCGTGAATTCAAAGTTTTGTAGTCCCGCTGTTTGAAATGAACGTTTCTCACTGAAGACTAACAGCGAATTCAATGTTCTGTAATTTCACTACAGACAACATGCCAATGGTAATCTAAGATTGATTTCAAAGTTCTATCAGAAGTTATATTCTCTGAACATTACCTTTTGAAAAAGAACGTGACTCCAAAGGCTAGAACTGTGTGAATACTGTGAATATTTCCCGTTGAAATTGTATACAATAAACAATTCTCTTTCAAAAGTAAGAGCGAATTCAACGTTCTATGGTCATATTTTGTAGGAAACTCAATTCCCGTCTTAAAGTAACCGTAATTGACAGTTTCATTCACCGGTTACCTGGGAGGATCAGTTGCTGTTGGAAAAGCCCAAGGAATTCAAAGAGTAGGACATCTTGGATTCTTTCGTTTCTCATTGAAAACTCATCATGAATGTCATGTTCTTCTGTGTGTTCTCTAATGTAAACAAATCCGCTTCCCTAACTAAGCCTGTACTCAATGTTGCATAGTCCTGTTTTCTAAGTGAACATTTCCCAATCACTAGTAAAGTTCAATTCAACGTTCCATAAACCTGTTGTCTAGGAAGAACTTATCCCCTGGAAAACTAAGATGAATGCAATGTGCTATTAGCTGGTTATGTACTAACATCATATAGTAATGAAAACTAACCATGAACAAAAATGATTAGAAGCTGCTTCAATACCAACACATGTTGTGCAAGAAAACTAACAGAGAAGGTCGAGGTCTGTAATTCAATTGTGTATAATATGCAATTGCCCTTTGAAATCTATATCTGAATTCAACGTTCTGTAGTCCCGCTGTTTGAAATGAACGTTTCGCACTGAAGGCTAACAGCGAATTCAACGTTCTGTAATTTCATTACAGACAACATGCCAATGGTAATCTAAGATGGATTTCAGAGTTCTATCAGAAGTTTTATGCTCTCAACATTTCCTTTTGAAAACAAACATGACTTCAAAGGGCTGGAACTGTGTGAATACTGACAATGTTTCCTGATGAAAACTTTGTACAATAAACAATTCTCTTTCAAAAGTAAGAGCGAATTCAAGGTTTTATGATCTTATTGTGTAGGAAGCTCATTTCCCATGTTAAAGTAAGCATAATTGAGAGTTTTATTCACTGGTTATCTGGTAGGATCAGTTGCTATTGAGAAAACCCAAGGAATTCAAAAAGTAGGACAACTAGGTTTCTTTTGTTTCTCATTGAAAACTCATCGTGAATGTCATGTTTCTGTGTGTTCTCTATTGTAAACAAATCCCATTTCCTGTTCTATCAGAAGTTATATGCTCTGAACATTTCCTTTGGAAAAAGAACATGAATTCTAAGGGCTAGAATTGTGTGAATACTGAGAATGTGTTCCGTTGAAAACTGTGTACCATAAACAAATCTCTTTCAAAAGTAAGAGCTAATTCAATGTTCTATGATCATAATGTGTAGGAAGCTGAATTCCTGTCTAAAAAGTAAGCGTAAATGACAGTATCATTCACAAGTTATCTGGTAGGATCAGTTGCTATTGAGAAAGCCCAAGGAATTCAGAGGGTAGGACATGTTGGATTCTTTCGTTTCTCCTTGAAAACTCATCGTGAATGTCATGTTCTTCTGTGTGTTCTCAATTGTAAACAAACCGCTTTCCATATAAGCCTGTATTCAATGTTGCTTAGTCCTGTTTTCAAAGTGAACATTTCCCAATGAATAGTAATGTTCAATTCAATGTTCCGTAAACCTGTTCTCTAGAAAGAACTTATCCCCTGGAAAACTAAGACTGAATGCAATGTGCTATTAGCTGGTTATGTACTAGCATCATTTACTAATGAAATCTAACCATGACTGAAATGATTAGAAGCTGCTTCAATACCAACACAAGTTGTGCAAGAAAACTAACAGAGCAGGTCGAGTTCCGTAATTCAATTGTGTATAATATGCAATTGCCCTTTGAAATCTATCCCTGAATTCAAAGTTCTGTAGTCCCACTGTTTGAAATGAATGTTTCTCACAGAAGACTAACAGCGAATTCAATGTTCTGTAATTTCACTACAGACAACATGCCAATGGTAATCTAAGATTGACTTCAACATTCTATCAGAAGTTACATGCTCTCAATTTTCCTTTTGAAAAAGAACATGACTTATAAGGGCTAGAACTGTGTGAATACTGAGAATGTTTCCTGTTGAAAACTGTGTACAATAAAGAATTCCCTTTTAAAAGTAAGAGCAAATTCAACGTTCTATGGTCTTATTTTGTAGGAAACTCAATTCCTGTCTTAAAGTAAGCATAATTGAGAGTTTCATTGATCGGTTATCTGTGAGGATTACGTTTTATTGAGAAAGCCCTTGGATTCAAAGATAGGACATCTTGGATTCTTTCGTTTCTCATTGAAAATCATCGTGAATGTCATGTTGTTCTGTGTGTTCTCTATTGTAAACAAATCCGATTTCCTAACTAAGCCTGTATTCAATTTTGAATAGTCCTGTTTTCTAAGTGAACATTTCCCAATGAATAGTAATGTTCAATTCAACGTTCCGTAAACCTGTTGTCTAGAAAGAACTTATCCCCTGGAAAACTAAGAGTGAATGCCATGTGCTATTAGCCGGTTATGTAGTAGCATCATTTACTAATGAAAACTAACCGTGAACTGACAAGATTAGAAGCTGCTTCAATACCAACACATGTTCTGCAAGAAAACTAACAGAGAAGGTCGAGTTCTGTAATTCACTTGTGTATAATATGCAATTGCCCTTTGAAATCTATCCCTGAATTCAAAGTTCTGTAGTCCCGCTGCTTGAAATGAATGTTTCTCACTGAAGACTAACAGCGAATTCAATGTTCTGTAATTTCATTACAGACAACATGCCAATGGTAATGTACGATTGATTTCAAAGTTCTATGAGAAGTTTTATGCTCTGAACATTTCCTTTTGAAAAAGAACATGAATTGTAAGAGGTAGAACTGTGTGAATACTGAGAATGTTTCCCGTTGAAAAGTGTGTACAATAAAGAATTCTCTTTCAAAAGTAAGAGCTAATTGAATATTCTATGATCATATTATGTAGGAACCTCAATTCTGGTCTTAAAGTAAGCGTAATTGACAGTTTCATACACCGGTTATCTGGTAGGATAAGTCTGTATTGAGAAAGCCCAAGGAATTCAAAGAGTAGGACATCTTGGATTCTTTCATTTCTCATTGAAAACTCATCGTGAATGTAATGTTTTTCTGTGTGTTCTCTACTGTAAACCAATCCGCTTTACGGACTAAGCCTGTATTCAATGTTGCATAGTCCTATATTCTATGTGAACATGTCCCAATGAATACTAATGTTCAATTCAACGTTCCATAAACCTGTTGTCTAGGAAGAACTTATCCCCTCGATAACTAAGAGTGAATGCAATATGCTATTAGCCGGTTAGGTACTAACATCATTTAGTAATGAAAACTAACCGTGAACTGAAAAGATTAGAAGCTGCTTCAATACCAACACATGTTGTGCAAGAAAACTAACAGAGAAGGTCGAGTTCTGTAATTCAATTGTGTATAATATGCAATTGCC
Source organism: Jaculus jaculus (assembly GCF_020740685.1). Taxonomy (NCBI): domain Eukaryota; kingdom Metazoa; phylum Chordata; class Mammalia; order Rodentia; family Dipodidae; genus Jaculus; species Jaculus jaculus. Next base: position 9,442 of record NW_025423427.1, read on the forward strand.
CTTTGAAATCTATCCCTGAATTCAAAGTTCTGTAGTCCCACTGTTTGAAATGTATGTTTCTCACTGAAGACTAACAGCGAATTCAATGTTCTGTAATTTCATTACAGACAACATGCCAATGGTAATGTACGATTGATTTCAAAGTTCTATGAGAAGTTTTATGCTCTGAACATTTCCTTTTGAAAAAGAACATGAATTGTAAGAGGTAGAACTGTGTGAATACTGAGAATGTTTCCTGCTGAAAACTGTGTACAATAAACAATTCTCTTTCAAAAGTAAGAGCTAATTCAATGTTCTATGATCATATTATGTAGAAACCTCAATTCTGGTCTTAAAGTAAGCGTAATTGACAGATTCATACACCGGTTATCTGGTAGGATAAGTCTGTATTGAGAAAGCCCAAGGAATTCAAAGAGTAGGACATCTTGGATTCTTTCGTTTCTCATTGAAAACTCATCGTGAATGTAATGTTTTTCTGTGTGTTCTCTACTGTAAACAAATCCATTTTCCTAACTAAGCCTGTATTCAATGTTGAATAGTCCTGTTTTCTATGTGAACATTTCCCAATGAATACTAATGTTCAATTCAACGTTCCATAAAAGTGTTGTCTAGGAAGAACTTATCCCCTCGAAACTAAGAGTGAATGCAATGTGCTATTAGCCGGTTATGTAGTAGCATCATTTACTAATGAAAACTAACCGTGAACTGAAAAGATTAGAAGCTGCTTCAATACCAACACATGTTCTGCAAGAAAACTAACAGAGAAGGTCGAGTTCTGTAATTCACTTGTGTATAATATGCAATTGCCCTTTGAAATCTATCCCTGAATTCAAAGTTCTGTAGTCCCGCTGCTTGAAATGAATGTTTCTCACTGAAGACTAACAGCGAATTCAATGTTCTGTAATTTCATTACAGACAACATGCCAATGGTAATGTACGATTGATTTCAAAGTTCTATGAGAAGTTTTATGCTCTGAACATTTCCTTTTGAAAAAGAACATGAATTGTAAGAGGTAGAACTGTGTGAATACTGAGAATGTTTCCCGTTGAAAAGTGTGTACAATAAAGAATTCTCTTTCAAAAGTAAGAGCTAATTGAATATTCTATGATCATATTATGTAGGAACCTCAATTCTGGTCTTAAAGTAAGCGTAATTGACAGTTTCATACACCGGTTATCTGGTAGGATAAGTCTGTATTGAGAAAGCCCAAGGAATTCAAAGAGTAGGACATCTTGGATTCTTTCATTTCTCATTGAAAACTCATCGTGAATGTAATGTTTTTCTGTGTGTTCTCTACTGTAAACAAATCCGTTTTCCTAACTAAGCCTGTATTCAATGTTGAATAGTCCTGTTTTCTATGTGAACATTTCCCAATGAATACTAATGTTCAATTCAACGTTCCATAAAAGTGTTGTCTAGGAAGAACTTATCCCCTCGAAACTAAGAGTGAATGCAATGTGCTATTAGCCGGTTATGTAGTAGCATCATTTACTAATGAAAACTAACCGTGAACTGAAAAGATTAGAAGCTGCTTCAATACCAACACATGTTGTGCAAGAAAACTAACAGAGAAGGTCGAGTTCTGTAATTCAATTGTGTATAATATGCAATTGCCCTTTGAAATCTATCCCTGAATTCAAAGTTCTGTAGTCCCGCTGCTTGAAATGTATGTTTCTCACTGAAGACTAACAGCGAATTCAATGTTCTGTAATTTCATTACAGACAACATGCCAATGGTAATGTACGATTGATTTCAAAGTTCTATGAGAAGTTTTATGCTCTGAACATTTCCTTTTGAAAAAGAACATGAATTGTAAGAGGTAGAACTGTGTGAATACTGAGAATGTTTCCCGTTGAAAAGTGTGTACAATAAAGAATTCTCTTTCAAAAGTAAGAGCTAATTGAATATTCTATGATCATATTATGTAGGAACCTCAATTCTGGTCTTAAAGTAAGCGTAATTGACAGTTTCATACACCGGTTATCTGGTAGGATAAGTCTGTATTGAGAAAGCCCAAGGAATTCAAAGAGTAGGACATCTTGGATTCTTTCATTTCTCATTGAAAACTCATCGTGAATGTAATGTTTTTCTGTGTGTTCTCTACTGTAAACAAATCCATTTTCCTAACTAAGCCTGTATTCAATGTTGAATAGTCCTGTTTTCTATGTGAACATTTCCCAATGAATACTAATGTTCAATTCAACGTTCCATAAAAGTGTTGTCTAGGAAGAACTTATCCCCTCGAAACTAAGAGTGAATGCAATGTGCTATTAGCCGGTTATGTAGTAGCATCATTTACTAATGAAAACTAACCGTGAACTGAAAAGATTAGAAGCTGCTTCAATACCAACACATGTTGTGCAAGAAAACTAACAGAGAAGGTCGAGTTCTGTAATTCAATTGTGTATAATATGCAATTGTCCTGTGAAATCTATCCCTGGATTCAAAGTTCTGTAGTACGAGTGTTTGAAATGAATGTTTCTCACTGAAGACTAACAGCGAATTCAATGTTCTGTAGTTTCAGTACAGACAACATGCCATAGGTAATCTAAGACTGATTTCAAAATTCTATCAGAAGTTATATGCTCTGAACCTTTCCTTTTGAAAAAGAACAAGAATTTTAAGGGCTAGAACTGTGTGAATACTGAGAATGTTTCCTGTTGAAAACTGTGTACAATAAACAATTCTCTTTCAACAGTAAGAGCTATTTCAATGTTCTATGATCATATTATGTAGGAACCTCAATTCCAGTCTTAAAGTAACCATTATTGACAGTTTCATTCACCGGTTATCTAGTAGGATCAGTTGCTATTGAGAAAGCCAAAGACATTCACATAGTAGGACATCTTGGATTCTTTCGTTTCTCATTGAAAACTCATCGTGAATGTCATGTTCTTCTGTGTGTTCTCTATTGTAAACAAATCCTATTTCCTAACTAAGCCTGTATTCAATTTTGAATAGTCCTGTTTTCTAAGTGAACATTTCCCAATGAATAGTAATGTTGAATTCGACGTTCTGTAAAACTGTTGTCTAGGTAGAACTTATCCACTGAAAACTAAGAGTGAATGCAAGTTGCTATTAGCCGGTTATGTACTAGCATCATTTACTAATGAAAACTAACCGTGAACAGAAACGATTGGAAGCTGCTTCAGTACCAACACATGTTGTGAACATAACTAACAGAGAAGGTCGAGTCCTGATATTCAATTGTGTATAATATGCAATTGTCCTTTGAAATCTATCCCTGATTTAAAAGTTCTGTAGTCCCGCTGTTTGAAATGAACGTTTCTCACTGAAGACTAACAGCGAATTCAATGTTCTGTAATATCATTACAGACAACATGCCAATGGTAATCTAAGATTGATTTCAAACTTCTATCAGAAGATATATGCTCTGAACATTTCCTTTTGTAAAAGAACATGACTTCTAAGGGCTAGAACTGTGTGAATACTGAGAATGTTTCGTGTAGAAAACTGTGTACAATAAACAATTCTCTTTCAAAAGTAAGAGCAAATCAAGGTTCTATGGTCATATTTTGTAGGAAGCTCAGTTCCCGTCTTAAAGTAAGCGTAAATGAGAGTTTCATTAACCAGTTATCTGGGAGGATCAGTTGATATTAGAAAACCCGAAGGAATTCAAAGAGTAGGACATCTTGGATTCTTTCATTTCTCATTGAAAACTCATCGTGAATGTCATGTTCTTCTGTGTGTTCTCTACTGTAAACAAATCCGCTTTCCTAACTACGCCTGTATTCAATATTGCATACTCCTGTTTTCTAAGTGAATATTTCCTAGTCAATAGTAATGTTCAATTCATCGTTCCGCAAATCTGTTGTGTAGGAAGAACTTATCCCCTGGAAAACTAAGACTGAATGCAATGTGCTATTTGCTGGTTATGTACTAGCATCATTTACTAATGAAAACTAACAGTGAAATGAATAGATTAGAAGCTGCTTCAGTACCAAAACATGTTGTGCAAGAAAACGAACAGAGAAGGTCGAGTTCTGTAATTCACTTGTGTATAATATGCAATTGCCCTTTGAAATCTATCCCTGAATTCAAAGTTCTGTAGTCCCGCTGCTTGAATTGAATGTTTCTCACTGAAGACTAACAGCGAATTCAATGTTCTGTAATTTCATTACAGACAACATGCCAATGGTAATCTACGATTGATTTCAAAGTTCTATCAGAAGTTTTATGCTCTGAACATTTCCTTTTGAAAAAGAACATGAATTGTAAGAGGTAGAACTGTGTGAATACTGAGAATGTTTCCCGTTGAAAAGTGTGTACAATAAAGAATTCTCTTTCAAAAGTAAGAGCTAATTGAATATTCTATGATCATATTATGTAGGAACCTCAATTCTGGTCTTAAAGTAAGCGTAATTGACAGTTTCATACACCGGTTATCTGGTAGGATAAGTCTGTATTGAGAAAGCCCAAGGAATTCAAAGAGTAGGACATCTTGGATTCTTTCATTTCTCATTGAAAACTCATCGTGAATGTAATGTTTTTCTGTGTGTTCTCTACTGTAAACAAATCCGTTTTCCTAACTAAGCCTGTATTCAATGTTGAATAGTCCTGTTTTCTATGTGAACATTTCCCAATGAATACTAATGTTCAATTCAACGTTCCATAAAAGTGTTGTCTAGGAAGAACTTATCCCCTCGAAACTAAGAGTGAATGCAATGTGCTATTAGCCGTTTATGTAGTAGCATCATTTACTAATGAAAACTAACCGTGAACTGAAAAGATTAGAAGCTGCTTCAATACCAACACATGTTGTGCAAGAAAACTAACAGAGAAGGTCGAGTTCTGTAATTCAATTGTGTATAATATGCAATTGTCCTGTGAAATCTATCCCTGGATTCAAAGTTCTGTAGTACGAGTGTTTGAAATGAATGTTTCTCACTGAAGACTAACAGCGAATTCAATGTTCTGTAGTTTCAGTACAGACAACATGCCATAGGTAATCTAAGACTGATTTCAAAATTCTATCAGAAGTTATATGCTCTGAACCTTTCCTTTTGAAAAAGAACAAGAATTTTAAGGGCTAGAACTGTGTGAATACTGAGAATGTTTCCTATTGAAAACTGTGTACAATAAACAATTCTCTTTCAACAGTAAGAGCTATTTCAATGTTCTATGATCATATTATGTAGGAACCTCAATTCCAGTCTTAAAGTAAGCATTATTGACAGTTTCATTCACCGGTTATCTAGTAGGATCAGTTGCTATTGAGAAAGCCAAAGACATTCACATAGTAGGACATCTTGGATTCTTTCGTTTCTCATTGAAAACTCATCGTGAATGTCATGTTCTTCTGTGTGTTCTCTATTGTAAACAAATCCGATTTCCTAACTAAGCCTGTATTCAATTTTGAATAGTCCTGTTTTCTAAGTGAACATTTCCCAATGAATAGTAACGTTGAATTCAACGTTCTGTAAAACTGTTGTCTAGGTAGAACTTATCCACTGAAAACTAAGAGTGAATGCAAGTTGCTATTAGCCGGTTATGTACTAGCATCATTTACTAATGAAAACTAACCGTGAACAGAAACGATTGGAAGCTGCTTCAGTACCAACACATGTTGTGAACATAACTAACAGAGAAGGTCGAGTCCTGATATTCAATTGTGTATAATATGCAATTGTCCTTTGAAATCTATCCCTGATTTAAAAGTTCTGTAGTCCCGCTGTTTGAAATGAACGTTTCTCACTGAAGACTAACAGCGAATTCAATGTTCTGTAATATCATTACAGACAACATGCCAATGGTAATCTAAGATTGATTTCAAACTTCTATCAGAAGATATATGCTCTGAACATTTCCTTTTGTAAAAGAACATGACTTCTAAGGGCTAGAACTGTGTGAATACTGAGAATATTTCCCGATGAAAACTGTGTACAATAAACAATTCTCCTTCAAAAGTACAAGCAAATTTAACGTTATATGATTTTATTGTGTAGGAACCTCAATTCCAGTCTTAAAGTAAGCATAATTGACAGTTTCATTCACCGGTTATCTGGTAGGATCAGTTGCTATTGAGAAAGCCCAAGGAATTCAAAGAGTAGGACATCTTGGTTTCTTTCGTTTCTCATTGAAAACTCATCGTGAATGTCATGTTGTTCTGTCCTGTTCTCTACTGTAAACAAATCCGCTTCCCTAACTAAGCCTGTATTCAATGTTGCATAGTCCTGTTTTCTAAGTGATCATTTCCCAATGAATAGTAATGTTCAATTCAACGTTCCATAAACCTGTTGTCTAGGAAGAACTTATCCCCTGGAAAACTAAGAGTGAATGCAATGTGCTATTAGCCGGTTATGTACTAGCATCATTTACTAATGAAAACTAACCGTCAACTGAAAAGCTTAGAAGCTGCTTCAATACCAACACTTTGTGCAAGAAAACTAACCGAGTAGGTCGAGTTCTGTAATTCTATTGTGTATAATATTCAATTGCCCTTTGACATCTATCCCTGAATTCAACGTTCTGTATTCCCGCTGTTTGAAATGAACGTTTCTCACTGAAGACTAACAGCGATATCAATGTTCTGTAATTTCATTACAGACAACATGCCAATGGTAATCTAAGATTGATTTCAAAGTTCTATCAGAAGTTATATGCTCTGAACATTTCCTTTTGAAAAAGAACATGACTTCGAAGGGCTAGAACTGTGTGAATACTGAGAATGTTTACCGTTGAAAACTGTGTACAATAAACAATTCTCTTTCAAAAGTAAGAGCGATTTCAACATTCTATGGTCATATTGTGTAGGAAGCTCAATTCCGGTCTTAAAGTAAGCGTAATTGACAGTTTCATTCACCGGTTATCTGGTAGGATCAGTTGCTATTGGAAAAGCCCAAGGAATTCAAAGTGTAGAACATCTTGGATTCTTTTGTTTCTCATTGAAAACTCATCGTGAATGTCATGTTGTTCTGTGTGTTCTCTATTGTAAACAAATCCGCTTTCCTAACTAGGCTTGTATTCAATTTTGTACAGTTCTGTTTCCTAACTGAACATTTCGCAATGAATAGTAATGTTTAATTTAACATTCCGTAAACCTGCTGTCTAGGAAGAACTTATCCCCTGGAAAACTAAGAGTGAATGCAATGTGCTATTGGCTGGTTATTTACTAGCATCATTTACTAATCAAAACTAACCGTGAACTGAAAAGATTAGAAGCTCCTTCAATACCAACACTTTGTGCAAGGAAACTAACAGAGATGGTCGAGTTCTGTAATTCAGTTGTGTATAATATGCAATTGCCCTTTGAAATCTATCCCTGAATTCAAAGTTCTGTAGTCCCGCTGTTTGAAATGAACGTTTCTCACTGAAGACTAACAGCGATTTCAATGTTGTGTAATTCCACTACAGACAACATGCCAATGGTAATCTAAGATTGATTTGAAAGTTCTATCAGAAGGTACATGCTCTCAATATATCCTTATGAAAAAGAACATGAATTGCAAGGGCTGGAACTGTGTGAATACTGAGAATGTTTCCTGTTGAAAACAGAATACAATAAAAAATTCTCTTTCAACAGTAAGAGCTAATTCAACGTTCTTTGATCATATTGTGTAGGAAGCGCAATTCCCCTCTTAAAGTAAGCGTAATTGACAGTTTCATTCACCGGTTATGTGGTAGGATCAGTTGCTATTGAGAAAGACCAAGGAATTCAAAGAGTAGGACATCTTGGATTCTTTCGTTTCTCATTGAAAACTCATCGTGATTGTCATGTTGTTCTGTCCTGTTCTCTACTGTAAACAAATCTGCTTCCCCTACTAAGCCTGTATTCAACGTTGCATAGTCCTGTTTTCTAAGTGAACATTTCCCAATGAATGCTAATGTTCAATTCAACGTTCTGTAAACCTGTTATCAAGAAAGAACTTATCCCCTGGAACACTAATAGTGAATGCAATGTGCTATTAGCCGGTTATGTACTACCATCATTTACTAATTACACCTAACCGTGAACTGAAAAATTTAGAAGCTGCTTCAATACCAACACATGTTGTGCAAGGAAACTAACAGAGAAGGTCGAGTTCTTTAATTAAATTGTGTATAATATGCAATTGCCCTTTGAAATCTATCCCTGAATTCAAAGTTCTGTAGTCCTGGTGTTTGAAATGAAAGTTTCTCACTGAAGACTAACTGAGAATTCAATGTTCTGTAATTTCATTACAGACAACATGCCAGTGGTAATCTAAGATTGATTTAAAAGTTCTATCAGAAGTTATATGCTCTCAACATTTCCTTTTGAAGAAGAACATGAATTCAAATGCTAGAACTGTGTGAATACTGAGAATGTTTCCCGTTGAAAACTGTGTACAATAAACAATTCTCTTTCAAAAGTAAGAGCGAATTCAACGTTCTATGGGCATATTGTGTAGGAAGCTCAATTCCAGTCTTACAATAAGCGTAATTGACAGTTTCCTTCACCGGTTATGTGGTAGGATCAGTTGCTATTGGAAAAGCCAAAGGAATTCAAAGAGTAGGAAGGACATCTTGGATTCATTCGTTTCTCATTGAAAACTCATCGTGAATGTCATGTTCTTCTCTGTGTTCTCTATTGTAAACAAATCCGCTTTCCTAACTAAGCCTGTATTCAATGTTGCATATTCCTGTTTTCTAACAACATTTCCCAATGAATAGTAATGTTCTATTCAACGTTCCATAAACCTGTTGTCTAGGAAGAACTTATCCCCTGGAAAACTAAGAGTGAATGCAATGTGCTATTAGCCGGTTATGTACTAGCATCATTTACTAATGAAAACTAACCGTGAACTGAGAAGATTAGAATCTGCTTCAATACCAACACACATTGTGCAAGAAAACTAACAGAGAAGGTCGAGTTCTGTAATTCAGTTGTGTATAATATGCAATCGCCGTTTGAAATCTATCCCTGAATTCAAAGTTCTGTAGGACGGCTGTTTGAAATGAATGTTTCTCACTGAAGACTAACACGATTTCAATGTTCTGTAATTTCATTACAGACAACATGACAATGGTAATCCAAGATTAATTTCAAAGTTCTGTCAGAAGTTATATGCTCTCAACACTTCCTTTTGAAAAAGAACATGACTTCTAAGGGCTAGAACTGTGTGAGTACTGAGAATGTTTCCTGTTGAAACCTGTGTGCCATAAACAATTCTCTTTCAAAAGTAAGAGCGAATTCAACATTCTATGGTCATATTGTGAAGGAAGCTCAATAAAAGTCTTAACGTAAGCGTAATTGACAGTTTCATTCACCGGTTATCTGGTAGGATCAGTTGCTATTGAAAAAGCCCAACGAATTCAAACAGTGGGACATCTTGGATTCTTTGGTTTCTCATTGAAAACTCATCGTGAATGTCATGTTGTTCTGTCCTGTTCTATACTGTAAACAAATCCTCTTTCCTTACGAAGCCTGTATTCAATGTTTCATAGTCCTGTTTTCTAATTCAACATTTCCCAATGAATAGTAATGTTCAATTCCACGTTCCATAAACCTGTTGTCTAGGAACAACTTATCCCCTGGAAAACTAAGAGTGAATGCAATGTGCTATTAGCTGGTTATGTACTACCATCATTAACTAATGAAATGTAACCGTGAACTGAAAAGCTTAGAAGCTGCTTCAATACCAACACATGTTGTGCAAGAAAACTTACAGAGAAGGTCGAGTTCTGTAATTCAGTTGTGTATAATATGCAATTGCCCTTTGAAATCTATCCCTGAATTCTACGTTCTGTAGTCCCGCTGTTTGAAATGAACGTTTCTCCCTGAAGACTAACAGCTAATTCAATGTTCTGTAATTTCATTACAGACAACATGCCAATGGTAATCCAAGATTGATTTCAAAGTTCTGTTAGAAGTTATATGCTCTCAACACTTCCTTTTGAAAAAGAACATGACTTCTAAGGGATAGAACTGTGTGAGTACTGAGAATGTTTCCCGTTGAAAACTGTGTGCCATAAACAATTCGCTTTCAAAAGTAAGAGCGAATTCAACATTCTATGGTCATATTGTGTAGGAAGCTCAATAAAAGTCTTAACGTAAGCGTAATTGACAGTTTCATTCACCGGTTATCTGGTAGGATCAGTTGCTATTGAAAAAGACCAACGATTTCAAACAGTAGGACATCTTGGATTCTTTCGTTTCTCATTGAAAACTCATCGTGAATGTCATGTTGTTCTGTCCTGTTCTCTACTGTAAACAAATCCTCTTTCCTTACTAAGCCTGTATTCAATGTTTCATAGTCCTGTTTTCTAATTCAACATTTCCCAGTGAATAGTAATGTTTAATTCAACGTTCCATAAACCTGTTGACTAGGAAGAACTTATCCCCTGGAAAACTAAGAGTGAATGCAATGTGCTATAGCCTGTTATGTACTAGCATCATTTACTAATGAAAACTAACCGTGAACTGAGAAGATTAGAATCTGCTTCAATACCAACACACATTGTGCAAGAAAACTAACAGAGAAGGTCGAGTTCTGAAATTCAGTTGTGTATAATATGCAATCGCCGTTTGAAATCTATCCCTGAATTCAAAGTTCTGTAGGACGGCTGTTTGAAATGAATGTTTCTCACTGAAGACTAACACGATTTCAATGTTCTGTAATTTCATTTCAGACAACATGCCAATGGTAATCCAAGATTGATTTCAAAGTTCTGTCAGAAGTTATATGCTCTCAACACTTCCTTTTGAAAAAGAACATGACTTCTAAGGGCTAGAACTGTGTGAGTACTGAGAATGTTTCCCGTTGAAAACTATGTGCCATAAACAATTCTCTTTCAAAAGTAAGAGCGAGTTCAACATTCTATGGTCATATTGTGTTGGAAGCTCAATAAAAGTCTTAACGTAAGCGTAATTGACAGTTTCATTCACCGGTTATCTGGTAGGATCAGTTGCTATTGAAAAAGCCCAACGAATTCCAACAGTGGGACATCTTGGATTCTTTCGTTTCTCATTGAAAACTCATCATGAATGTCATGTTGTTCTGTCCTGTTCTATACTGTAAACAAATCCTCTTTCCTTACTAAGCCTGTATTCAATGTTTCATAGTCCTGTTTTCTAATTCAACATTTCCCAATGAATAGTAATGTTCAATTCCACGTTCCATAAACGTGTTGTCTAGGAACAATTTATCCCCTGGAAAACTAAGAGTGAATGCAATGTGCTATTAGCTGGTTATGTACTACCATCATTTACTAATGAAATGTAACCGTGAACTGAAAAGCTTAGAAGCTGCTTCAATACCAACACATGTTGTGCAAGAAAACTTACAGAGAAGGTTGAGTTCTGTAATTCAGTTGTGTATAATATGCAATTGCCCTTTGAAATCTATCCCTGAATTCAACGTTCTGTAGTCCCGCTGTTTGAAATGAACGTTTCTCACTGAAGACTAACAGCGATTTCAATGTTGTGTAATTCCACTACAGACAACATGCCAATGGTAATCTAAGATTGATTTGAAAGTTCTATCATAAGGTACATGCTCTCAATATATCCTTATGAAAAAGAACATGAATTGCAAGGGCTGGAACTGTGTGAATACTGAGAATGTTTCCCGTTGAAAACAGAATACAATAAAAAATTCTCTTTCAACAGTAAGAGCTAATTCAACGTTCTTTGATCATATTGTGTAGGAAGCGCAATTCCCTCTTAAAGTAAGCGTAATTGACAGTTTCCTTCACCGGTTGTCTGGTTAGATCAGTTGCTATTGAGAAAGACCAAGGAATTCAAAGAGTAGGACATCTTGGATTCTTTCGTTTCTCATTGAAAACTCATCGTGATTGTCATGTTGTTCTGTCCTGTTCTCTACTGTAAACAAATCTGCTTCCCCTACTAAGCCTGTATTCAACGTTGCATAGTCCTGTTTTCTAAGTGAACATTTCCCAATGAATACTAATGTTCAATTCAACGTTCCGAAAACCTGTTATCAAGAAAGAACTTATCCCCTGGAACACTAATAGTGAATGCAATGTGCTATTAGCCGGTTATGTACTACCATCATTTACTAATTACACCTAACCGTGAACTGAAAAATTTAGAAGCTGCTTCAATACCAACACATGTTGTGCAAGGAAACTAACAGAGAAGGTCGAGTTCTTTAATTCAATTGTGTATAATATGCAATTGCCCTTTGAAATCTATCCCTGAATTCAAAGTTCTGTAGTCCTGGTGTTTGAAATGAAAGTTTCTCACTGAAGACTAACCGAGAATTCAATGTTCTGTAACTTCATTTCAGGCAACATGCCAATGGTAATCTAAGATTGATTTAAAAGTTCTATCAGAAGTTATATGGTCTCAACATTTCCTTTTGAAGAAGAGCATGAATTCTAAGGGCTAGAACTGTGTGAATACTGAGAATGTTTCCCGTTGCAAACTGTGTACAATAAACAATTCTCTTTCAAAAGTAAGAGCGAATTCAACGTTCTATGGGCATATTGTGTAGGAAGCTCAATTCCCGTCTTACAATAAGCGTAATTGACAGTTTCCTTCACCGGTTATGTGGTAGGATCAGTTGCTATTGAAAAAGCCAAAGGAATTCAAAGAGTAGGAAGGACATCTTGGATTCTTTCGTTTCTCATTGAAAACTCATCGTGAATGTCATGTTCTTCTCTGTGTTCTCTATTGTAAACAAATCCGCTTTCCTAACTAAGCCTGTATTCAATGTTGCATATTCCTGTTTTCTAACAACATTTCCCAATGAATAGTAATGTTCTATTCAACGTTCCATAAACCTGTTGTCTAGGAAGAACTTATCCCCTGGAAAACTAAGAGTGAATGCAATGTGCTATTAGCCGGTTACGTACTAGCATGATTTATTAATGAAAACTAACCGTGAACTGAAAAGATTAGAAGCTGCTTCAATACCAACACATGTTGTGCAAGAAAACTAACAGAGAAGGTCGAGTTCTGTAATTCAGTTGTGTATAATATGCAATTGCCCTTTGAAATCTATCCCTGAATTCAAAGCTCTGTAGTCCCTCTGTTTGAATTGAACGTTTCTCACTGAAGATTAACAGTGAATTCAATGTTCTGTAATTTCATTACAGACAACATGCCAATGGTAATCTAAGATTGATTTCAAAGTTCTATCAGAAGTTGTATGCTCTGAAGATTTCCTTTTGAAAACGAACATGAATTCTAAGGGCTAGAACTGTGTGAATACTGAGAATGTTTCCCGTTGAAAGCTGTACAATAAACAATTCTCTTTCAAAAGTAAGAGCGAATTCAACATTCTATGGTCATATTGTGTAGGAAGCTCAATAAAAGTCTTAACGTAAGCGTAATTGACAGTTTCATTCACCGGTTATCTGGTAGGATCAGTTGCTATTGAAAAAGACCAACGATTTCAAACAGTAGGACATCTTGGATTCTTTCGTTTCTCATTGAATACTCATCGTGAATGTCATGTTGTTCTGTCCTGTTCTCTACTGTAAACAAATCCTCTTTCCTTACTAAGCCTGTATTCAATGTTTCATAGTCCTGTTTTCTAATTCAACATTTCCCAGTGAATAGTAATGTTTAATTCAACGTTCCATAAACCTGTTGACTAGGAAGAACTTATCCCCTGGAAAACTAAGAGTGAATGCAATGTGCTATAGCCGGTTATGTACTAGCATCATTTACTAATGAAAACTAACCGTGAACTGAGAAGATTAGAATCTGCTTCAATACCAACACACATTGTGCAAGAAAACTAACAGAGAAGGTCGAGTTCTGAAATTCAGTTGTGTATAATATGCAATCGCCGTTTGAAATCTATCCCTGAATTCAAAGTTCTGTAGGACGGCTGTTTGAAATGAATGTTTCTCACTGAAGACTAACACGATTTCAATGTTCTGTAATTTCATTACAGACAACATGCCAATGGTAATCCAAGACTGATTTCAAAGTTCTGTCAGAAGTTATATGCTCTCAACACTTCCTTTAGAAAAAGAACATGACTTCTAAGGGCTAGAACTGTGTGAGTACTGAGAATGTTTCCCGTTGAAAACTGTGTGCCATAAACAATTCTCTTTCAAAAGTAAGAGCGAATTCAACATTCTATGGTCATATTGTGTAGGAAGCTCAATAAAAGTCTTAACGTAAGCGTAATTGACAGTTTCATTCACCGGTTATCTGGTAGGATCAGTTGCTATTGAAAAAGCCCAACGAATTCAAACAGTGGGACATCTTGGATTCTTTCGTTTCTCATTGAAAACTTATCGTGAATGTCATGTTGTTCTGTCCTGTTCTATACTGTAAACAAATCCTCTTTCCTTACTAAGCCTGTATTCAATGTTTCATAGTCCTGTTTTCTAATTCAACATTTCCCAATGAATAGTAATGTTCAATTCCACGTTCCATAAACCTGTTGTCTAGGAACAACTTATCCCCTGGAAAACTAAGAGTGAATGCAATGTGCTATTAGCTGGTTATGTACTACCATCATTTACTAATGAAATGTAACCGTGAACTGAAAAGCTTAGAAGGTGCTTCAATACCAACACATGTTGTGCAAGAAAACTAACAGGGAAGGTCGAGTTCTGTAATTCAGTTGTGTATAATATGCAATTGCCCTTTGAAATCTCTCCCTGAATTCAAAGCTCTGTAGTCCCGCTGTTTGAATTGAACGTTTCTCACTGAAGACTAACAGTGAATTCAATGTTCTGTAATTTCATTACAGACAACATGCCAATGGTAATCTAAGATTGATTTCAAAGTTCTATCAGAAGTTGTATGCTCTGAAGATTTCTTTTTGAAAACTAACATGAATTCTAAGGGCTAGAACTGTGTGAATACTGAGAATGTTTCCCGTTGAAAGTTGTACAATAAACAATTCTCTTTCAACAGTAAGAACTAATTAAACGTTCTATGCTCATATTGTGTAGGAATCTCAATTCCTGTCTTAAAGTAAGCGTAATTGACAGTTTCTTTCACCGGTTATCTGGGAGGATCAGTTGCTATTGGAAAACCCCAAGGAATTCAAAGTGCAGGACATCTTGGATTCTCTTGTTTCTCATTGAAAACTCATCGTGAATGTCATGTTGTTCTGTGTGTTCTCTACTGTAAACAAATCCGCTTTCCTAACTAAGCCTGTATTCAATGTTGCATAGTCCTATTTTCTAAGTGAACATTTCTCAATGAATAGTAATGCTCAATTCAACGTTCCGTAAACCTGTTGTCTAGAAAGAACTTATCCCCTGCAAAACTAAGACTGAATGCAATGTGCTATTAGCCGGTTATGTACTAGCATCAATTACTAATGAAAACTAAACGAGAACTGAAAAGATTAGAAGCTGCTTCAATACCAACACATGTTGTGCAAGAAAAGTAACAGAGAAGGTCGACTTCTGTAATACAATTGTGTATAATATGCAATTGCCCTTTGAAATCTATCCCTGAATTCAACGTTCTGTAGTCCCGCTGTTTGAAATGAACGTTTGTCAATGAAGAATAACAGCGAATTCAATGTTCTGTAATTTCACTACAGAGAACATGCCAATGTTTATCTAAGATTGATTTCAAAGTTCCATCAGAAGTTATATGTTCTGAACATTTCCTTTTGAAATAGATCATGACTTCTAAGGGCTAGAACTGTGTGAATACTGAGAATGTTTCCCGTGAAAACTGTGTACAATAAACAATTCTCTTTCAATAGTAAGAGCTAATTCAACGTTCTATGATCATATTGTGTAGGAAGGTCAATTCCCGTCTTAATGTAAGTGTAATTGACAGTTTCATTCACAGGTTATCTGGTATGATCAGTTGCTATTGAAAAAGCCCAAGGAATTCAAAGAGTAGGACATCTTTGATTGTTTAGTATCTCATTGAAAACTCATCGTGAATGTCATGTTCTTCTGTGTGTTCTCTATTGTAAACAAATCTGCTTTCCTAACTAAGCCTGTATTCAAAGTTGCATAACCCTGTTTTGTACGTGAACATTCCCAATCAATACTAATGTTCCATTCAACGTTCCGTAAACCTGTTGTCTAGAAAGAACTTATCCCCTGCAAAACTAAGACTGAATGCAATGTGCTATTAGCCGGTTATGTACTACCATCATTTACTAATTACACCTACCCGTGAACTGAAAAATTTAGAAGCTGCTTCAATACCAACACATGTTGTGCAAGGAAACTAACAGAGAAGGTCGAGTTCTTTAATTCAATTGTGTATAATATGCAATTGCCCTTTGAAATCTATCCCTGAATTCAAAGTTCTGTAGTCCTGGTGTTGGAAATAAAAGGTTCTCACTGAAGACTAACTGATAATTCAATGTTCTGTAATTTCATTTCAGACAACATGCCAGTGGTAATCTAAGATTGATTTAAAAGTTCTATCAGAAGTTATATGCTCTCAACATTTCCTTTTGAAAAAGAACATGAATTCTAAGGGCTAGAACTGTGTGAATACTGAAAATGTTTCCCGTTGAAAACTGTGTACAATAAACAATTCTCTTTCAAAAGTAAGAGCGAATTCAACGTTCTATGGGCATATTGTGTAGGAAGCCCAATTCCAGTCTTACAGTAAGCGTAATTGACAGTTTCCTTCACCGGTTATGTGGTAGGATCAGTTGCTATTGGAAAAGCCAAAGGAATTCAAAGAGTAGGAAGGACATCTTGGATTCATTCGTTTCTCATTGAAAAGTCATCGTGAATGTCATGTTCTTCTCTGTGTTCTCTATTGTAAACAAATCCGCTTTCCTAACTAAGCCTGTATTCAATGTTGCATATTCCTGTTTTCTAACAACATTTCCCAATGAATAGTAATGTTCTATTCAACGTTCCATAAACCTGTTGTCTAGGAAGAACTTATCCCCTGGAAAACTAAGAGTGAATGCAATGTGCTATTAGCCGGTTATGTACTAGCATGATTTACTAAAGAAAACTAACCGTGAACTGAAAAGATTAGAAGCTGTTTCAATACCAACACATGTTGTGCAAGAAAACTAACAGAGAAGGTCGAGTTCTGTAATTCAGTTGTGTATAATATGCAATTGCCCTTTGAAATCTATCCCTGAATTCAAAGCTCTGTAGTCCCTCTGTTTGAATTGAACGTTTCTCACTGGAGATTAACAGTGAATTCAATGTTCTGTAATTTCATTACAGACAACATGCCAATGGTAATCTAAGATTGATTTCAAAGTTCTATCAGAAGTTGTATGCTCTGAAGATTTCCTTTTGAAAACGAACATGAATTCTAAGGGCTAGAACTGTGTGAATACTGAGAATGTTTCCCGTTGAAAGCTGTACAATAAACAATTCTCTTTCAAAAGTAAGAGCGAATTCAACATTCTATGGTCATATGGTGTAGGAAGCTCAATACCTGTCTTAAAGTAAGCGTAATTGACAGTTTCTTTCACCGGTTATCTGGGAGGATCAGTTGCTATTGGAAAACCCCAAGGAATTCAAAGTGCAGAACATCTTGGATTCTCTTGTTTCTCATGGAAAACTCATCGTGAATGTCATGTTGTTCTGTGTGTTCTCTACTGTAAACAAATCCGCTTTCCTAACTAGGCCTGTATTCAATGTTGCATAGTCCTATTTTCTAAGTGAACATTTCCCAATGAATAGTAATGTTCAATTCAACGTTCCGTAAACCTGTTGTCTAGAAAGAACTTATCCCCTGCAAAACTAAGACTGAATGTAATGTGCTATTAGCCGGTTATGTACTAGCATCAATTACTAATGAAAACTAAACGAGAACTGAAAAGATTAGAAGCTGCTTCAATACCAACACATGTTGTGCAAGAAAAGTAACAAAGAAGGTCGACTTCTGTAATTCAATTGTGTATAATATGCAATTGCCCTTTGAAATGTATCCCTGAATTCAACGTTCTGTAGTCCCCCTGTTTGAAATGAACGTTTGTCAATGAAGAATAACAGGGAATTCAATGTTCTGTAATTTCACTACAGAGAACATGCCAATGTTTATCTAAGATTGATTTCAAAGTTCCATCAGAAGTTATATGTTCTGAACATTTCCTTTTGAAATTGATCATGACTTCTAAAGGCTAGAACTGTGTGAATACTGAGAATGTTTCCCGTTGAAAACTGTGTACAATAAACAATTCTCTTTCAATAGTAACAGCTAATTCAACGTTCTATGATCATATTGTGTAGGAAGGTCAAATCCCATCATAATGTAAGCGTAATTGACAGTTTCATTCACAGGTTATCTGGTATGATCAGTTGCTATTGAGAAAGCCCAAGGAATTCAAAGAGTAGGACATCTTGGATTCTTTAGTTTCTCATTGAAAACTCATCGTGAATGTCATGTTCTTCTGTGTGTTCTCTATTGTAAACAAATCTGCTTTCCTAACTAAGCCTGTATTCAAAGTTGCATAACCCTGTTTTGTACGTGAACATTCCCAATCAATAGTAATGTTCAATTCAACGTTCCGTAAACCTGTTGTCTAGAAAGAACTTATCCCCTGCAAAACTAAGACTGAATGCAATGTGCTATTAGCCCGTTTTGTACTAGCATCATTTACTAATGTAAACAAACCTTGAACTGAAAAGATTAGAAGCTGCTTCAATACCAACACATGTTGTGGAAGAAAACCAACAGAAAAGGTCATGTTGTGTAATTCAATTGTGTATAATATGCAATTGCCCTTTGAAATCTATCCCTGAATTCAAAATTCTGTAGTCCCGCTGTTTGAAAAGAATGTTTCCCGCTGAAGACTAACAGCGAATTCCATGTTCTGTAATTTCACTACAGACAACATGCCAATGGTAAAGTAAGGTTGATTTCAAAGTTCTATCAGAAGTTGTATGCTCTGAACATTTCCTTTGAAAAAGAACATGACTTCTAAGGGCTAGCACTGTGTGAATACTGAGAATGTTTCCCCTTTTAAACTGTGTGCAATAAAAAATTCTCTTTCAAAAGTAAGAGCTAATTCAACATTCTATGATCATATTGTGTAGGAAGCTCAATTCCCGTCTTAAAGTAAGCGTAAATGACAGTTTCATTCACCGGTTATCTGGTAGGATCAGTTGCTATTGAAAAAGCCCAAGGAATTCAAAGAGTAGGACATCTTGGATTCTTTCGTTTCTCATTGAAAACTCATCGTGAATGTCACGTTCTTCTGTGTGTTCTCTATTGTAAACAAATCCGCTTTCCTAACTAAGCCTGTATTCAATGTTGCATAGTCCTGTTTTCTAAGTGAACATTTCCAATGAATAGTAATGTTCAATTCAAAGTTTCGTAAACCTATTGTCTAGGAAGAATTATCCCCTGGAAAACTAATAGTGAATGAAATGTGCTATTAGCGGGTTATGTACTAGCATCATTTACTATTGAAAACTAACCGTGAAATGAAAAGATTAGAAGCTGCTTCAATACCAACACATGCTGTGCAATAAAAATAACAGAGAAGGTCGAGTTGTGTAAATCAATAGTGTATAATATGCAATTGCCCTTTGAAATCTATCCCTGAGTTCAACGTTTTGTAGTCCCGCTGTTTGAAATGAACGTTTTTCACTGAAGAATAACAGCGAATTCAATGTTCTGTAATTTCATTTCAGGCAACATGCCAAGGGCAATCTAAGATTGTTTTCAAAGTTTTATCATAAGTTATGTGCTCAGAACATTTCCTTTTGTAAAAGAACATGAATTGTAAGGGCTAGAACTGTGTAAATACAGAGAATGTTTCCAGTTGAAACCTGAGGAAAATAAACAATTCTCTTTCAAAAGTAAGAGCTAATTCAGTGTTCTATGATCATATTGTGGAAGGTCAATTCCCGTCTTAAAGTAAGTGTAAATGACAGTTTCTTTCACCGTTTATGTGGTAGGATCAGTTGCTATTGAAAAAGCCCAAGGAATTCAAAGAGTAGGACATCTTGGATTCTATCGTTTCTCATTGAAACCTCATCGTTTTTGTCATGTTCTTCGGTGTGTTCTCTATTGTAAACAAATCCACTTTCCTAATTAACCCTGTATTCAATGTTGCATACTCCTGTTTTCTAAGTGAACATTTCCCAATGAATAGTAATGTTCAATTCAACGTTCCGTAAACCTGTTGGCTAGGAAGAACTTATCCCCTGTAAGACTAAGAGTGAATGCAATGTGCTATTAGCCGGTTATGTACTAGTATCATTTACTAATGAAAACTAACCGTGAACTGAAAAGATTAGAATCTGCTTCAATACCAGCACATGTTGTGCAAGAAAACTAACAGAGAAGGTCGAGTTCTGTAATTCAATTGTGTATAATATGCAATTGCTTTTCGAAATCTATCCCTGACTTCAAAGTTCTGTAGTCCCGCTGTTATAAATGAACGGTTCTAACAGAAGACTAACAGGGAATTCAATGTTCTGTAATTTCACTACAGACAACATGCCAATGGTAATCTTAGGTTGATTTCAAAGTTCTATCAGAAGTTATATGCTCTGAACATTTCCTTTTGAATAAGAACATGTCAAATAAGGGCTAGAACTCTGTGAATACTGAGAATGTTTACCGTTGAATACTGTGTACAATAAACAATTCTCTTTCAAAAGTAAGAGCTAATTCAACGTTCTATGATCATATTGATTAGGAAGCTCAATTCCCGTCTTAAAGTGGGCGTAAAAGACAGTTTCATTCACCGGTTATCTGGTAGGATCTTTTGCTATTGAGAAAGCCCAAGGAATTCAAAGACTAGGACATCTTGGATTCTTTCGTTTCTCATTGAGTTCATCGTGAATGTCATGTTCTTCTGTGTGTTCTGTATTGTAAAGAAATCCGCTTTCCTATCTAAGCCTGTATTCAATGTTGCATACTCCTGTTTTCTAAGTGAACATTTCCCAATGAATAGTAATGTTCAATTCAACGTTCCGTAAACCTGTTGGCTAGGAAGAACTTATCCCCTGGAAAACTAAGAGTGAATGCAATGTGCTATTAGCGGGTTATGTACTAGCATCATTAACTAATGAAAACTAACCAGGACCTGAAAAGATTAGAAGCTGTTTCAATACCAACACATGTTGTGCAAGAAAATTAACAGAGAAGGTCTTGTTCTGTAATTCAATTGTGTATAATATGCAATTGCCTTTTGAAATCTATCAATGAATTCAACGTTCTGTAGTCCCGCTGTTTGAATTGAACGTTTCTCACTGAAGACTAACAGCGAATTCAATGTTCTGTAACTTCACTACAGACAACATGCCAATGGTAATCTAAGATTGATTTCAAAGTTCTATCAGAAGTTGTATGCTCTGAACATTTCCTTTTGAAAAAGAACATGACATCTAAGGGCTAGAACTGTGTGAATACTGAGAATGTTTCCCGTTGAAAACTGTGTACCATAAAAAATTCTCTTTAAAAGTACGAGCCAATTGATCGTTTAATCATCATATTGTGTAGGAAGCTCAATTTCCGTCGTAAAGTAAGCGTAAATGACAGTTTCATTCACCGGTTATGTGGGAGGATCAGTTGCTATTGAGAAAGCCCAAGGAATTCAAAGAGTAGGGCATCTTGGATTCTTTCGTTTCTCATTGAAAACTCATCGTGAATGTCATGTTCTTCTGTGTGTTCTCTACTGTAAACAAATCCCTTTTCCTAACTAAGCCTGTATTCAATGTTGCATACTCGTGTTTTCTAAGTGAACATTTCCCAATGAATAGTAATGTTCAATTCAACGTTCCGTAAACCTGTTGTCTAGAAAAACTTATCACCTGGAAAACTAAGAGTGAATGCAATGTGATATTAGCCGGTTATGTACTAGCATCATTTACTAATGAAAACTAACCGCGAAATGTAAAGATTAGAAGCTGCTTCAATACCAACACATGTTGTGCAAGAAAACTAAAACAGAAGGTGGAGTTCTGTAATTCAATTGTGTATAATATGCAAATGCCCTTTGAAATCTATCCCTGAATTCAAAGTTCTGTAATCCCCCTGTTTGAAATGAATGTTTCTCTCTGTAGACTAACAGTGAGTTCCATGTTCTGTAACTTCACTACCGACAACATGCCAAAGGTAATCTAAGATTGATTTCAAAGTTCTATCATAAATTATATGCTCTGAACATTTCCTTTTGAAAACGACCATGAATTGTAAGGGCTACAACACTGTGAATACTGAGAATGTGTCCCTTTGAAAAGTGTGTACAATAAACAATTATCTTTCCAAAATAAGAGCTAATTCAACGTTCTATCATCATATTGTGTTGGAAAGTCAATTCCCGTCTTAAAGTAAGAGTGAATGAGAGTTTCATTCACCGGTTATCTGGTAGGTACTGTTGCTATTGAGAAAGCCCAAGGAATTCAAATAGTAGGACATCTTGGATTCTTTCGTTTCTCATTGAAAACTAATCGTGAATGTCATGTTCTTCTGTGTGTTCTCTATTGGAAACAAATCTGCTTTCCTAACTAAGCCTCTATTCAATGTTGCATAGTCCTGTTTTCTAACTGAACATTTCCCAATGAATAGTAATGTTCAATTCAACGTTCCGTAAACCTGTTGGCTAGGAAGAACTTATCGCCTGGAAAACTGAGAGTGAATGCAATGTGCTATTAGCCGGTTATGTACTAGCATCATTTACTAATGAAAACTAACCGTGAACTGAAAAGATTAGAATCTCCTTCAATACCAGCACATGTTGTGCAAGAAAACTAACAGAGAAGGTCGAGTTCTGTAATTCAATTGTATATCATAATCAATTGTTTTTTAAATCTATCCCTGAATTCAAAGTTCTGTAGTCCCACTGTTATAAATGAACGTTTCTCACTGAAGACTAACAGCGAATTCAATGTTCTGTACTTTCACTACAGACAATATACCAATGGTAATCTAAGATTGATTTCAAAGTTCTATCAGAAGTTATATGCTCTGAACATTACCTTTTGAAAAAGAACATGACTTCTAAGGGCTAGAACTGTGTGAATACTGAGAATGTTTCCCGTTGAAAACTGTGTACAATAAACAATTCCCTTTCAAAAGTAAGAGCTAATTCAATGTTCCATGATCATATTGTGTAGGAAGCTCAATTCCCGTCTTAAAGTAAGCGTAAATGACAGTTTCATTCACCGGTTATCTGGTAGGATCTGTTGCTATTGAGAAAGCCCAAGGAATTCAAAGACTAGGACATCTTGGATTCTTTCGTTTCTCATTGAAAAGTCCACGTGAATGTCATGTTCTTCTGTGTGTTCTCTATTGTAAAGAAATCCGCTTTCCTACCTAAGCCTGTATTCAATGTTGCATAGTCCTGTTTTCTAAGTGAACATTTCCCAATGAATAGTAATGTTCAATTCAAAGTTCCCTAAACCTGTTGTCTAGGAAGAACTTCTCCCCTGTAAAACTGAGAGTGAATGCAATGTGCTATTGGCCGGTAATGTACTAGCATCATTTACTAATGAAAATTAACTGTGAACTCGAGATATTAGAATCTGCTTCAATAACAACACATGTTGTGCAAGAAAACTAAGAGGGAAGATCGAGTTCTGTAACTCAATTGTGTATAATATGCAATTGCTTTTTGAAATCTATCCCTGAATTTAAAGTTCTGTAGTCCCGCTCTTATAAATGAACGTTTCATACTGACGACTATCAGCGAATTCAATGTTCTCTAATATCATTTCAGGCAACATGCCAATGGCAATCTAAGATTGTTTTCAAGTTCTATCAGAAGTTATATGCTCTGAACATTTCCTTTTGAAAAAGAACATGAATTGTAAAGGCTAGAACTGTGTAAATACTGAGAATGTTTCCCGTTGAAAACTGAGTACAATAAACAATTTTTTTCAAAACTAAGAGCTAATTCAACGTTCTATGATCATATTGTGGAAGGTCAAATCCCGTCTTAAAGTAAGCCTAATAACAGTTTCATTCACAGGTTATGTGGTAGGATCAGTTGCTATTGAGAAAGCCCAAGGAATTCAAAGAGTAGGATATCTTGGATTCTTTCGTTTCTCATTGAAAACTCAACGTGAATGTCATGTTCTTCTGTGTGTTCTCTATTGTAAACAAATCCCTTTTCCTAACTAAGCCTGTATTCAATGTTGCATACTCGTGTTTTCTAAGTGAACATTTCCCAATCAATAGTAATGTTCAATTCAACGTTCCATAAACCTGTTGTCTAGAAAAAACTTATCACCTGGAAAACTAAGAGTGAATGCAATGTGCTATTACGCCGTTATGTACTCGCATCAATTACTAATGAAAACTAACCATGAACTGTAAAGATTAGAAGCTGCTTCAATACCAACAGATGTTGTGGAAGAAAACTAAAAGAAAAGGTCGAGTTCTTTAATTCAATTGTGTATAATATGCAATTGCCCTTTGAAATCTATTCCTGAATTCAAAGTTCTGTAATCCCCCTGTTTGAAATGAATGTTTCTCTCTGTAGACTAACAGTGAATTCCATGTTCTGTAATGTCACTACCGACAACATGCCAATGGTAATATAAGATTGATTTCAAAGTTCTATCAGAAGTTATATGCTCTGAACATTTCCTTTTGAAAACGACCATGAATTGTAAGGGCTACAACACTGTGAATACTGAGAATGTTTCCCATTGAAAACTGTGTACAATAAACAATTATCTTTCAAAATTAAGAGTTAATTCAACGTTCTATGATCATATTGTGTAGGAAGGTCAATTCCCGTCTTAAAGTAAGAGCAAATGACAGTTTCATTCACCGGTTATGTGTTAGGATCTGTTGCTATTGAGAAAGCCCAAGGAATTCAAATAGTAGGACATCATGGATTCTTTCGTTTCTCATTGAAAACTCATCTTGAATGTCATGTTCTTCTGTGTGTTCTCTATTGTAAACAAATCAGCTTTCCTAACTAAGCCTGTATTCAATGTTGCATAGTCCTGTTTGCTAAGTAAACATTTCCCAATGAATAGTAATGTTCAATTCAACGTTCCGTAAACCTGTTGGCTAGGAACAACTTATCCCCTGGTAAACTGAGAGTGAATGCAATGTGCTATTAGCCGGTTATGTACTAGCATCATTTACTAATGAAAACTAACCGTGAACTGAAAGGATTAGAAGCTTCTTCAATACCAGCACATGTGCAAGAAAACTAACAGAGATGGTCGAGTTCTGTAATTCAATTGTGTATAATATGCAATTGCGCTTTGAAATGTATCCCTGAATTCAACGTTCTGTAGTCCCACTGTTATAAATGAATGTTTCTCACTGAAGACTAACAGCGAATTCAATTTTCTGTAATTTCACTACAGACAACATGCCAGTGGTAATCTAAGATTGATTTCAAAGTTCTATCAGAAGTTATATGCTCTGAACATTTCCTTTTGAAAAAGAACATGATTTCTAAGGGCTAGAACTGCATGAATACTGAGGATGTTTCCCGTTTCAAACTGTGTACAATAAACAATTCTATTTCAAAAGTAAGAGCTAATTCAACGTTCTATGATCATATTGTATAGGAAGCTCAATTCCCGTCTTAAAGTAAGCGTAAATGACAGTTTCATTCACCGGTTATCTGGTAGGATCTGTTGCTATTGCGAAATCCCAAGGAATTCAAAGACTATGACATCTTGGATTCATTTGTTTCTCATTGAAAACTCCACGTGAATGTCATGTTCTTCTGTGTGTTCTCTATTGTATCCGCTTTCCTAACTAAGCCTGTATTCAATGTTGCATAGTCCTGTTTTCTAAGTGAACATTGCCAAATAAATAGTAATGTTCAACTCAACGTTCCGTAAACCTGTTGTCTAGGAAGAACTTATTTCTTGGAAAACTAAGATGAATGCAATGTGCTATTAGCCGGTTATGTACTAGCATCATTTACTAATGAAAACTAACCGTGAACTGAAAAGATTAGAAGCTGCATCAATACCAACACATGTTGTGCCAGAAAACTAACAGAGAAGGTCGAGTTCTGTAATTCAATTGTGTATAATATGCAATTGCGCTTTGAAATGTATCCCTGAATTCAACGTTCTGTAGTCCCGCTGTTTGAAATGAACGTTTCTCACTGAAGACTAACAGCGAATTCAATGTTCTGTAATTTCATTTCAGGCAACATGCCAATGGCAATCTAAGATTGTTTTCAATGTTCTATCAGAAGTTATATGCTCTGAACATTTATTTTTGAAAAAGAACATGAAGTCTAAGGGCTAGAACACTGTGAATACTGGGAATGTTTCCCGTTGAAAACTGTGTACAATAAACAATAATCTTTGAAAAGTAAGAGCTAATTCAACGTTCTATGATCATATTGTGTAGGAAGGTCTATTCCCGTCTTAAAGTAAGAGTAAAGGACAGTTTCATTCACCAGTTATGTGGTAGGATCAGTTGCTAATGAGAAAGCCCAAGGAATTCAAATAGTAGGACATCTTGGATTCTTTCGTTTCTCATTGAAAACTCATCGTGAATGTCATGTTGTTCTGTCCTGTTCTCTACTGTAAACAAATCTGCTTCCCTTACTAAGCCTGTATTCAATGTTGCATAGTCCTATTTTCTAAGTGAACATTTCCCAATGAATAGTAATGGTCAATTCAACGTTCTTAAACCTGTTGCCTGGGAAGAACTTATCCCCTGTAAAACTAAGAGTGAATGCAATGTGCTATTAGCCTGTTATGTACTAGCATCTTTTACTAATGAAAACTAACCGGGAACTGAAAAGATTAGAAGCTGCTTCAATACCAACACATGTTGTGCAAGAAAATTAACAGAGAAGGTCGAGTTCTGTAATTCAATTGTGTATAATATGCAATTGCCTTTTGAAATCTATCCCAGAATTCAACGTTCTGTAGTCCC
Source organism: Jaculus jaculus (assembly GCF_020740685.1). Classification (NCBI taxonomy): domain Eukaryota; kingdom Metazoa; phylum Chordata; class Mammalia; order Rodentia; family Dipodidae; genus Jaculus; species Jaculus jaculus. The sequence goes on from NW_025423427.1 coordinate 36,136, forward strand.
GCTGTTTGAAATGAACGTTTCTCACTGAAGACTAACAGCAAATTCAATGTTCTGTAACTTCATTACAGACAACATGCCAATGGTAATCTAAGATTGCTTTCAAAGTTCTATCAGAAGTTATATGCTCTGAACATTTCCTTTTGAAAAAGAACATGACTTCTAAGGGCTAGAACTGTGTGAATACTGAGAATGTTTCCCGTTGAAAACTATGTAAAATAAACAATTCTCTTCCAAAAGTAAGAGCTAATTCAACGTTCTATGATCATATCGTGTAGGGAGCTCAATTCCCGTCTTAAAGTAAGCGTAAATGACACTTTCATTCACCGGTTATCTGGTAGGATCTGTTTCTAATGAGAAAGTCCAGGAATTCAAAGAGTAGGACATGTTGTACTCTTTCGTTTCTCATTGAAAACTCATTGTGAATGTCATGTTCTTCTGTGTGTTCTCTATTGTAAAGAAATCCGCTTTCCTAACTAAGCCTGTATTCAATGTTGCATAGTCCTGTTTTCTACGTGAACATTTCCCAATGAATAGTAATGTTCAATTCAACGTTCCGTAAACCTGTTGTCTAGGAAGAACTTATCCCCTGGAAAACTGAGAGTGAATGCAATGTGGTATTAGCCGGTTATGTACTAGCATCATTTACTAATGAAAACTAACCGTGAACTGAAAAGATTAGAAGCTGCATCAATACCACACATGTTGTGCCAGAAAACTAACAGAGAAGGTCGAGTTCTGTAATTCAATTGTGTATAATATGCAATTGCGCTTTGAAATCTATCCCTGAGTTCAACATTCTGTAGTCCCGCTGTTTGAAATGAACGTTTCTCACTGAAGACTAACAGCGAATTCAATGTTCTGTAATTTCATTTCAGGCAACATGCCAATGGCAATCTGAGATTGTTTTCAATGTTCTATCAGAAGTTATATGCTCTGAACATTTATTTTTGAAAAAGAACATGAATTCTAAGGGCTAGAACACTGTGAATACTGGGAATGTTTCCCGTTGAAAACTGTGTACAATAAACAATAATCTTTGAAAAGTAAGAGCTAATTCAACGTTCTATGATCATATTGTGTAGGAAGGTCAATTCCCGTCTTAAAGTAAGAGTAAAGGACAGTTTCATTCACCAGTTATGTGGTAGGATCAGTTGCTAATGAGAACGCCCAAGGAATTCAAACAGTAGGACATCTTGGATTCTTTCGTTTCTCATTGAAAACTCATCGTGAATATCATGTTGTTCTGTCCTGTTCTCTACTGTAAACAAATCCCCTTCCCTTACTAAGCCTGTATTCAATGTTGCATAGTCCTATTTTCTAAGTGAACATTTCCCAATGAATAGTAATGTTCAATTCAACGTTCTTAAACCTCTTGCCTTGGAAGAACTTATCCCCGGTAAAACTAAGAGTGAATGCAATGTGCTATTAGCCGGTTAAGTACTCGCATCACTTACTAATGAAAACTAACCGTGAACTGAAAAGATTAGAAGGTGCTTCAATACCAACACATGTTGTGCCAGAAAACTAACAGAGAAGGTCGAGTTCTGTAATTCAATTGTGTATAATATGCAATTGCCCTTTGAAATCTATCCCTGAATTCAACGTTCTGTAGTCCCGATGGTTGAAATGAACGTTTCTCACTGAAGACTAACAGCGAATTCAATGTTCTGTAATTTCATTTCAGGCACCATGTCAATGGCAATCTAAGATTGTTTTCAATGTTCTATCAGAAGTTATATGCTCTGAACATTTCCTTTTGAAAAAGAACATGAATTGTAAGGGCTAGAACTGTGTGAATACTGAGAATGTTTCCCGTTCAAAACTCTGTACAATAAACCATTCTCTTTCAAAAGTAAGAGCGACTTCAACGTTCTGGTCATATTTTGTAGGAAGCTCAATTCCCGTCTTAAAGTAAGCGTAATTGACAGTTTCATGCACCGGTTATCTGGCAGGATCAGTTGCTATTGAAAAAGCCCAAGAAATTCAAAGAGTAGGACATCTTGGAATCTTTCGTTTCTCATTGAAAACTCATCGTGAATGTCATGTTCTTCTGTGTGTTCTCTACTGTAAACAAATCCGTTTTCCTAACTAAGCCTGTATTCAATGTTGCATACTCCTGTTTTCTAAGTGAACATTTCCCAATCCATAGTAATGTTCAATTCAACGTTCTGTAAACCTGTTGTCTAGAAAGAACTTACACTCTGGAAAACTAAGAGTGAATGCAATGTGCTATTAGTCGGTTATGTACTAGCATCATTTACTAATGAAAACTAAACGTGAACTAAAAAGATTAGAAGCTGCTTCAATACCAACACATGTTGTGCAAGAAAACTAACAGAGAAGGCCCAGTTCTATAATTCAGTTGTGTATAATATGCAATTGCCCTTTGAAATCTGTCCCTGAATTCAACGTTCTGTAATCCCTTTGTTTGAAATGAATGTTTCTCACTGAAGTCTAACAGCGATTCAATGTTCTGTAATTTCATTTCAGACAACATGCCAATGATAATCTAAGATTGATTTCAAAGTTCTATCAGAACTTATAAGCTCTGAACATTTCTTTTTGAAAAAGAACATGACTTCTAAGGGCTAGAACTGTGTGAATACTGAGAATGATTCCCGTTCAAAACTCTGTGCAATAAACCATTCTCCTTCAAAAGTAAGAGCGACTTCAACATTCTGGTCATATTTTGTAGGAAGCTCAATTCCCTTCTTAAAGTAAGCGTAATTGACAGTTTCATGCACCGGTTATCTGGCAGGATCAGTTGCTATTGAAAAAGCCGAAGGAATTCAAAGAGTAGGACATCTTGGAATCATTCGTTTCTCATTGAAAACTCATCGTGAATGTCATGTTCTTCTGTGTGTTCTCTTCTGTATACAAATCCGTTTTCCTAACTAAGCCTGTATTCAATGTTGCATAGTCCTGTTTTCTAAGTGAACATTTCCCAATCCATAGTAATATTCAATTCAACGTTCCGTAAACCTGTTGTCTAGAAAGAACTTACCCTCTGGAAAACTAAGAGTGAATGCAATGTGCTATTAGTCGGTAATGTACTAGCATCATTTACTAATGAAAACTAACCGTGAACTAAAAAGATTAGAAGCTGCTTCAATACCAACACATGTTGGGCAAGAAAACTAAGAGAGAAGGCCCAGTTCTATAATTCAGTTGTGTATAATATGCAATTGCCCTTTGAAATCTATCCCTGAATTCAACGTTCTTTAATCCCGTTGTTTGAAATGAATGTTTCTCACTGAAGACTAACAGCGAATTCAATGTTCTGTAATTTCATTACAGACAACATGCCAATGATAATCTAAGATTCATTTCAAAGTTCTATCAGAAGTTACATGCCCTGAACATTTCCTTTTGAAAAAGAACATGACTTCTAAGGGCTAGAACTGTGTGAATACTGAGAATGTTTCCCGTTGAAAACTGTGTACAATAAACCATTCTCTTTCAAAAGTAAGAGCGACTTCAACGTTCTGGTTATATTTTGTAGGAAGCTCAATTCCCGTCTTAAAGTAAGCGTAATTGACAGTTTCATGCACCGGTTATCTGGCAGGATCAGTTGCTATTGAAAAAGCCCAAGGAATTCAAAGAGTAGGACATCTTGGATTCTTTCATTTCTCATTTAAAACTCATCGTGAATGTCATGTGCTTCTGTGTATTCTCTCCTGTAAAGAAATCCGTTTTCCTAACTAAGCCTGTATTCAATGTTGCATAGTCCTGTTTTCTAAGTGAACATTTCCCAATCCATAGTAATGTTCAATTC
>NW_025423428.1:0-35876 GCF_020740685.1 Jaculus jaculus
CATTCAGCTCTTGGTTCTTTGAATTCACTGTTACTTTACAAAGGGAAACATTTCTCTAGACACTCTCCTGACACAAAATGAGTCTCTTTTCGTTCCACACGGGAAATCTTCTTTCTTGACCCTCGTCTTGTAGAATTGTGAGTTTCGTGTTATTTTTCAAAAGGAAATGTTCTTAACAACATTCAGCTCTTGTTCTTTGAATTCACTGTTACTTTACAAAGGGAAACATTTCTCTAGACACTCTCCTGACACAAAATGAGTCTCTTTTCGTTCCACACGGGAAATCTTCTTTCTTGACTTTCGTCTCTTGTAGAATTGTGCGTTCCGTGTTAGTTTTCAAAAGGAAATGTTCTTAACAACATTCAGCTCTTGGTTCTTTGAATTCACTGTTACTTTACAAAGGGAAACATTTCTCTAGACACTCTCCTGACACAAAATGAGTCTCTTTTCGTTCCACACGGGAAATCTTCTTTCTTGACCCTCGTCTTGTAGAATTGTGCGTTTTGTGTTAGTTTTCAAAAGGAAATGTTCTTAACAACATTCAGCTCTTGGTTCTTTGAATTCACTGTTACTTTACAAAGGGAAACATTTCTCTAGACACTCTCCTGACACAAAATGAGTCTCTTTTCGTTCCACACGGGAAATCTTCTTTCTTGACCTTCGTCTTGTAGAATTGTGCGTTCCGTGTTAGTTTTCAAAAGGAAATGTTCTTAACAACATTCAGCTCTTGGTTCTTTGAATTCACTGTTACTTTACAAAGGGAAACATTTCTCTAGACACTCTCCTGACAAAAAATGAGTCTCTTTTCGTTCCACACGGGAAATCTTCTTTCTTGACCTTCGTCTTGTAGAATTGTGCGTTCCGTGTTAGTTTTCAAAAGGAAATGTTCTTAACAACATTCAGCTCTTGGTTCTTTGAATTCACTGTTACTTTACAAAGGGAAACATTTCTCTAGACACTCTCCTGACACAAAATGAGTCTCTTTTCGTTCCACACGGGAAATCTTCTTTCTTGACCTCGTCTTGTAGAATTGTGCGTTCCGTGTTAGTTTTCAAAAGGAAATGTTCTTAACAACATTCAGCTCTTGGTTCTTTGAATTCACTGTTACTTTACAAAGGGAAACACTTCTCTAGACACTCTCCTGACACAAAATGAGTCTCTTTTCGTTCCACACGGGAAATCTTCTTTCTTGACCTTCGTCTTGTAGAATTGTGCGTTCCGTGTTAGTTTTCAAAAGGAAATGTTCTTAACAACATTCAGCTCTTGGTTCTTTGAATTCACTGTTACTTTACAAAGGGAAACATTTCTCTAGACACTCTCCTGACACAAAATGAGTCTCTTTTCGTTCCACACGGGAAATCTTCTTTCTTGACCTTCGTCTTGTAGAATTGTGCGTTCCGTGTTAGTTTTCAAAAGGAAATGTTCTTAACAACATTCAGCTCTTGGTTCTTTGAATTCACTGTTACTTTACAAAGGGAAACATTTCTCTAGACACTCTCCTGACACAAAATGAGTCTCTTTTCGTTCCACACGGGAAATCTTCTTTCTTGACCTCGTCTTGTAGAATTGTGCGTTCCGTGTTAGTTTTCAAAAGGAAATGTTCTTAACAACATTCAGCTCTTGGTTCTTTGAATTCACTGTTACTTTACAAAGGGAAACATTTCTCTAGACACTCTCCTGACACAAAATGAGTCTCTTTTCGTTCCACACGGGAAATCTTCTTTCTTGACCTTCGTCTTGTAGAATTGTGCGTTCGCTGTTAGTTTTCAAAAGGAAATGTTCTTAACAACATTCAGCTCTTGGTTCTTTGAATTCACTGTTACTTTACAAAGGGAAACATTTCTCTAGACACTCTCCTGACACAAAATGAGTCTCTTTTCGTTCCACACGGGAAATCTTCTTTCTTGACCTTCGTCTTGTAGAATTGTGCGTTCCATGTTAGTTTTCAAAAGGAAATGTTCTTAACAACATTCAGCTCTTGGTTCTTTGAATTCACTGTTACTTTACAAAGGGAAACATTTCTCTAGACACTCTCCTGACACAAAATGAGTCTCTTTTCGTTCCACACGGGAAATCTTTCTTGACCTTCGTCTTGTAGAATTGTGCGTTCCGTGTTAGTTTTCAAAAGGAAATGTTCTTAACAACATTCAGCTCTTGGTTCTTTGAATTCACTGTTACTTTACAAAGGGAAACATTTCTCTAGACACTCTCCTGACACAAAATGAGTCTCTTTTCGTTCCACACGGGAAATCTTCTTTCTTGACCCTCGTCTTGTAGAATTGTGCGTTCCGTGTTAGTTTTCAAAAGGAAATGTTCTTAACAACATTCAGCTCTTGGTTCTTTGAATTCACTGTTACTTTACAAAGGGAAACATTTCTCTAGACACTCTCCTGACACAAAATGAGTCTCTTTTCGTTCCACACGGGAAATCTTCTTTCTTGACCTTCGTCTTGTAGAATTGTGCGTTCCGTGTTAGTTTTCAAAAGGAAATGTTCTTAACAACATTCAGCTCTTGGTTCTTTGAATTCACTGTTACTTTACAAAGGGAAACATTTCTCTAGACACTCTCCTGACACAAAATGATTCTCTTTTCGTTCCACACGGGAAATCTTCTTTCTTGACCTTCGTCTTGTAGAATTGTGCGTTCCGTGTTAGTTTTCAAAAGGAAATGTTCTTAACAACATTCAGCTCTTGGTTCTTTGAATTCACTGTTACTTTACAAAGGGAAACATTTCTCTAGACACTCTCCTGACACAAAATGAGTCTCTTTTCGTTCCACACGGGAAATCTTCTTTCTTGACCTTCGTCTTGTAGAATTGTGCGTTTCGTGTTAGTTTTCAAAAGGAAATGTTCTTAACAACATTCAGCTCTTGGTTCTTTGAATTCACTGTTACTTTACAAAGGGAAACATTTCTCTAGACACTCTCCTGACACAAAATGAGTCTCTTTTCGTTCCACACGGGAAATCTTCTTTCTTGACCTTCGTCTTGTAGAATTGTGCGTTCCTGTTAGTTTTCAAAAGGAAATGTTCTTAACAACATTCAGCTCTTGGTTCTTTGAATTCACTGTTACTTTACAAAGGGAAACATTTCTCTAGACACTCTCCTGACACAAAATGAGTCTCTTTTCGTTCCACACGGGAAATCTTCTTTCTTGACCTTCGTCTTGTAGAATTGTGCGTTCCATGTTAGTTTTCAAAAGGAAATGTTCTTAACAACATTCAGCTCTTGGTTCTTTGAATTCACTGTTACTTTACAAAGGGAAACATTTCTCTAGACACTCTCCTGACACAAAATGAGTCTCTTTTCGTTCCACACGGGAAATCTTCTTTCTTGACCCTCGTCTTGTAGAATTGTGCGTTCCGTGTTAGTTTTCAAAAGGAAATGTTCTTAACAACATTCAGCTCTTGGTTTTTGAATTCACTGTTACTTTACACAGGGAAACATTTCTCTAGACTCTCTCCTGACACAAAATGAGTCTCTTTTCGTTCCACACGGGAAATCTTCTTTCTTGACCTTCGTCTTGTAGAATTGTGCGTTCCATGTTAGTTTTCAAAAGGAAATGTTCTTAACAACATTCAGCTCTTGGTTCTTTGAATTCACTGTTACTTTACAAAGGGAAACACTTCTCTAGACACTCTCCTGACACAAAATGAGTCTCTTTTCGTTCCACACGGGAAATCTTCTTTCTTGACCTTCGTCTTGTAGAATTGTGCGTTTGTGTTAGTTTTCAAAAGGAAATGTTCTTAACAATATTCAGCTCTTGGTTCTTTGAATTCACTGTTACTTTACAAAGGGAAACATTTCTCTAGACACTCTCCTGACACAAAATGAGTCTCTTTTCGTTCCACACGGGAAATCTTCTTTCTTGACCTTCGTGTTGTAGAATTGTGCGTTCCATGTTAGTTTTCAAAAGGAAATGTTCTTAACAACATTCAGCTCTTGGTTCTTTGAATTCACTGTTACTTTACAAAGGGAAACATTTCTCTAGACACTCTCCTGACACAAAATGAGTCTCTTTTCGTTCCACACGGGAAATCTTCTTTCTTGACCCTCGTCTTGTAGAATTGTGCGTTCCGTGTTAGTTTTCAAAAGGAAATGTTCTTAACAACATTCAGCTCTTGGTTCTTTGAATTCACTGTTACTTTACAAAGGGAAACATTTCTCTAGACACTCTCCTGACACAAAATGAGTCTCTTTTCGTTCCACACGGGAAATCTTCTTTCTTGACCTTCGTCTTGTAGAATTGTGCGTTCCGTGTTAGTTTTCAAAAGGAAATGTTCTTAACAACATTCAGCTCTTGGTTCTTTGAATTCACTGTTACTTTACAAAGGGAAACATTTCTCTAGACACTCTCCTGACACAAAATGAGTCTCTTTTCGTTCCACACGGGAAATCTTCTTTCTTGACCTTCGTCTTGTAGAATTGTGCTTTCCATGTTAGTTTTCAAAAGGAAATGTTCTTAACAACATTCAGCTCTTGGTTCTTTGAATTCACTGTTACTTTACAAAGGGAAACATTTCTCTAGACACTCTCCTGACACAAAATGAGTCTCTTTTCGTTCCACACGGGAAATCTTCTTTCTTGACCCTCGTCTTGTAGAATTGTGCGTTCCGTGTTAGTTTTCAAAAGGAAATGTTCTTAACAACATTCAGCTCTTGGTTCTTTGAATTCACTGTTACTTTACAAAGGGAAACATTTCTCTAGACACTCTCCTGACACAAAATGAGTCTCTTTTCGTTCCACACGGGAAATCTTCTTTCTTGACCTCGTCTTGTAGAATTGTGCGTTCCGTGTTAGTTTTCAAAAGGAAATGTTCTTAACAACATTCAGCTCTTGGTTCTTTGAATTCACTGTTACTTTACAAAGGGAAACATTTCTCTAGACACTCTCCTGACACAAAATGAGTCTCTTTTCGTTCCACACGGGAAATCTTCTTTCTTGACCGTCGTCTTGTAGAATTGTGTGTTCCATGTTAGTTTTCAAAAGGAAATGTTCTTAACAACATTCAGCTCTTGGTTCTTTGAATTCACTGTTACTTTACAAAGGGAAACATTTCTCTAGACACTCTCCTGACACAAAATGAGTCTCTTTTCGTTCCACACGGGAAATCTTCTTTCTTGACATTCGTCTTGTAGATTTGTGCTTTCCGTGTCAGTTTTAAAAAGGAAATGTTCTTAACAACATTCAGCTCTTGGTTCTTTGAATTCACTGTTACTTTACAAAGGGAAACATTTCTCTAGACACTCTCCTGACACAAAATGAGTCTCTTTTCGTTCCACACGGGAAATCTTCTTTCTTGACCTCGTCTTGTAGAATTGTGCGTTCCGTGTTAGTTTTCAAAAGGAAATGTTCTTAACAACATTCAGCTCTTGGTTCTTTGAATTCACTGTTACTTTACAAAGGGAAACATTTCTCTAGACACTCTCCTGACACAAAATGAGTCTCTTTTCGTTCCACACGGGAAATCTTCTTTCTTGACCCTCGTCTTGTAGAATTGTGCGTTCCGTGTTAGTTTTCAAAAGGAAATGTTCTTAACAACATTCAGCTCTTGGTTCTTTGAATTCACTGTTACTTTACAAAGGGAAACATTTCTCTAGACACTCTCCTGACACAAAATGAGTCTCTTTTCGTTCCACACGGGAAATCTTCTTTCTTTACCTTCGTCTTGTAGAATTGTGCGTTCCGTGTTAGTTTTCAAAAGGAAATGCTCTTAACAACATTCAGCTCTTGGTTCTTTGAATTCACTGTTACTTTACAAAGGGAAACATTTCTCTAGACACTCTCCTGACACAAAATGAGTCTCTTTTCGTTCCACACGGGAAATCTTCTTTCTTGACCTTCGTCTTGTAGAATTGTGCGTTCCATGTTAGTTTTCAAAAGGAAATGTTCTTAACAACATTCAGCTCTTGGTTCTTTGAATTCACTGTTACTTTACAAAGGGAAACATTTCTCTAGACACTCTCCTGACACAAAATGAGTCTCTTTTCGTTCCACACGGGAAATCTTCTTTCTTGACCTTCGTCTTGTAGAATTGTGCGTTCCGTGTTAGTTTTCAAAAGGAAATGTTCTTAACAACATTCAGCTCTTGGTTCTTTGAATTCACTCTTACTTTACAAAGGGAAACATTTCTCTAGACACTCTCCTGACACAAAATGAGTCTCTTTTCGTTCCACACGGGAAATCTTTTTTCTTGACCTCGCCTTGTAGAATTGTGCGTTCCGTGTTAGTTTTCAAAAGGAAATGCTCTTAACAACATTCAGCTCTTGGTTCTTTGAATTCACTGTTACTTTACAAAGGGAAACATTTCTCTAGACACTCTCCTGACACAAAATGAGTCTCTTTTCGTTCCACACGGGAAATCTTCTTTCTTGACCTTCGTCTTGTAGAATTGTGCGTTCCGTGTTAGTTTTCAAAAGGAAATGTTCTTAACAACATTCAGCTCTTGGTTCTTTGAATTCACTGTTACTTTACAAAGGGAAACATTTCTCTAGACACTCTCCTGACACAAAATGAGTCTCTTTTCGTTCCACACGGGAAATCTTCTTTCTTGACCTTCGTCTTGTAGAATTGTGCGTTCCGTGTTAGTTTTCAAAAGGAAATGTTCTTAACAACATTCAGCTCTTGGTTCTTTGAATTCACTGTTACTTTACAAAGGGAAACATTTCTCTAGACACTCTCCTGACACAAAATGAGTCTCTTTTCGTTCCACACGGGAAATCTTCTTTCTTGACCTTCGTCTTGTAGAATTGTGCGTTCCGTGTTAGTTTTCAAAAGGAAATGTTCTTAACAACATTCAGCTCTTGGTTCTTTGAATTCACTGTTACTTTACAAAGGGAAACATTTCTCTAGACACTCTCCTGACACAAAATGAGTCTCTTTTCGTTCCACACGGGAAATCTTCTTTCTTGACCCTCGTCTTGTAGAATTGTGCGTTCCATGTTAGTTTTCAAAAGGAAATGTTCTTAACAACATTCAGCTCTTGGTTCTTTGAATTCACTGTTACTTTACAAAGGGAAACATTTCTCTAGACACTCTCCTGACACAAAATGAGTCTCTTTTCGTTCCACACGGGAAATCTTCTTTCTTGACCCTCGTCTTGTAGAATTGTGCGTTCCGTGTTAGTTTTCAAAAGGAAATGTTCTTAACAACATTCAGCTCTTGGTTCTTTGAATTCACTGTTACTTTACAAAGGGAAACATTTCTCTAGACACTCTCCTGACACAAAATGAGTCTCTTTTCGTTCCACACGGGAAATCTTCTTTCTTGACCTTCGTCTTGTAGATTTGTGCGTTCCGTGTTAGTTTTCAAAAGGAAATGTTCTTAACAACATTCAGCTCTTGGTTCTTTGAATTCACTGTTACTTTACAAAGGGAAACATTTCTCTAGACACTCTCCTGACACAAAATGAGTCTCTTTTCGTTCCACACGGGAAATCTTCTTTCTTGAACTTCGTCTTGTAGAATTGTGCGTTCCATGTTAGTTTTCAAAAGGAAATGTTCTTAACAACATTCAGCTCTTGGTTCTTTGAATTCACTGTTACTTTACAAATGGAAACATTTCTCTAGACACTCTCCTGACACAAAATGAGTCTCTTTTCGTTCCACACGGGAAATCTTCTTTCTTGACCTTCGTCCTGTAGAATTGTGCGTTCCATGTTAAATTTCAAAAGGAAATGTTCTTAACAACATTCAGCTCTTGGTTCTTTGAATTCACTGTTACTTTACAAAGGGAAACATTTCTCTAGACACTCTCCTGACACAAAATGAGTCTCTTTTCGTTCCACACGGGAAATCTTCTTTCTTGACCTTCGTCTTGTAGAATTGTGCGTTCCGTGTTAGTTTTCAAAAGGAAATGTTCTTAACAACATTCAGCTCTTGGTTCTTTGAATTCACTGTTACTTTACAAAGGGAAACATTTCTCTAGACACTCTCCTGACACAAAATGAGTCTCTTTTCGTTCCACACGGGAAATCTTCTTTCTTGACCTCGTCTTGTAGAATTGTGCGTTCCGTGTTAGTTTTCAAAAGGAAATGTTCTTAACAACATTCAGCTCTTGGTTCTTTGAATTCACTGTTACTTTACAAAGGGAAACATTTCTCTAGACACTCTCCTGACACAAAATGAGTCTCTTTTCGTTCCACACGGGAAATCTTCTTTCTTGACCTTCGTCTTGTAGAATTGTGCGTTTCGTTAGTTTTCAAAAGGAAATGTTCTTAACAACATTCAGCTCTTGGTTCTTTGAATTCACTGTTACTTTACAAAGGGAAACATTTCTCTAGACACTCTCCTGACACAAAATGAGTCTCTTTTCGTTCCACACGGGAAATCTTCTTTCTTGACCTTCGTCTTGTAGAATTGTGCGTTCCGTGTTAGTTTTCAAAAGGAAATGTTCTTAACAACATTCAGCTCTTGGTTCTTTGAATTCACTGTTACTTTACAAAGGGAAACATTTCTCTAGACACTCTCCTGACACAAAATGAGTCTCTTTTCGTTCCACACGGGAAATCTTCTTTCTTGACCTTCGTCTTGTAGAATTGTGCGTTTCGTGTTAGTTTTCAAAAGGAAATGTTCTTAACAACATTCAGCTCTTGGTTCTTTGAATTCACTGTTACTTTACAAAGGGAAACATTTCTCTAGACACTCTCCTGACACAAAATGAGTCTCTTTTCGTTCCACACGGGAAATCTTCTTTCTTGACTGTCCTCTTGTAGAATAGTGTGTTCCATGTTAGTTTTCAAAAGGAAATGTTCTTAACAACATTGAGATCTTGGTTCTTTATATTCACTGTTACTTTACAAAGGGAAACATTTCTCTAGACACTCTCCTGACACAAAATGAGTCTCTTTTCGTTCCACACGGGAAATCTTCTTTCTTGACCTTCGTCTTGTAGAATTGTGCGTTCCGTGTTAGTTTTCAAAAGGAAATGTTCTTAACAACATTCAGCTCTTGGTTCTTTGAATTCACTGTTACTTTACAAAGGAAACATTTCTCTAGACACTCTCCTGACACAAAATGAGTCTCTTTCCTTTCCACAAGGGAAATCTTCTTTCTTTCACCTCGTCTTGTAGAATTGTGCGTTCCATGTTAGTTTTCAAAAGGAAATGTTCTTAACAACATTCAGCTCTTGGTTCTTTGAATTCACTGTTACTTTACAAAGGGAAACATTTCTCTAGACACTCTCCTGACACAAAATGAGTCTCTTTTCGTTCCACACGGGAAATCTTCTTTCTTGACCCTCGTCTTGTAGAATTGTGCGTTCCATGTTAGTTTTCAAAAGGAAATGTTCTTAACAACATTCAGCTCTTGGTTCTTTGAATTCACTGTTACTTTACAAAGGGAAACACTTCTCTAGACACTCTCCTGACACAAAATGAGTCTCTTTTCGTTCCACACGGGAAATCTTCTTTCTTGACCTTCGTCTTGTAGAATTGTGCGTTCCGTGTTAGTTTTCAAAAGGAAATGTTCTTAACAACATTCAGCTCTTGGTTCTTTGAATTCACTGTTACTTTACAAAGGGAAACATTTCTCTAGACACTCTCCTGACACAAAATGAGTCTCTTTTCGTTCCACACGGGAAATCTTCTTTCTTGACCTTCGTCTTGTAGAATTGTGCGTTCCCTGTTAGTTTTCAAAAGGAAATGTTCTTAACAACATTCAGCTCTTGGTTCTTTGAATTCACTGTTACTTTACAAAGGGAAACATTTCTCTAGACACTCTCCTGACACAAAATGAGTCTCTTTTCGTTCCACACGGGAAATCTTCTTTCTTGACCTTCGTCTTGTAGAATTGTGCGTTTCGTGTTAGTTTTCAAAAGGAAATGTTCTTAACAACATTCAGCTCTTGGTTCTTTGAATTCACTGTTACTTTACAAAGGGAAACATTTCTCTAGACACTCTCCTGACACAAAATGAGTCTCTTTTCGTTCCACACGGGAAATCTTCTTTCTTGACCTTCGTCTTGTAGAATTGTGCGTTCCGTGTTAGTTTTCAAAAGGAAATGTTCTTAACAACATTCAGCTATTGGTTCTTTGAATTCACTGTTACTTTACAAAGGGAAACATTTCTCTAGACACTCTCCTGACACAAAATGAGTCTCTTTTCGTTCCACACGGGAAATCTTCTTTCTTGACCTTCGTCTTGTAGAATTGTGCGTTCCATGTTAGTTTTCAAAAGGAAATGTTCTTAACAACATTCAGCTCTTGGTTCATTGAATTCACTGTTACTTTACAAAGGGAAACATTTCTCTAGACACTCTCCTGACACAAAATGAGTCTCTTTTCGTTCCACACGGGAAATCTTCTTTCTTGACCTTCGTCTTGTAGAATTGTGCGTTCCATGTTAGTTTTCAAAAGGAAATGTTCTTAACAACATTCAGCTCTTGGTTCTTTGAATTCACTGTTACTTTACAAAGGGAAACATTTCTCTAGACACTCTCCTGACACAAAATGAGTCTCTTTTCGTTCCACACGGGAAATCTTCTTTCTTGACCTTCGTCTTGTAGATTTGTGCGTTCCATGTTAGTTTTCAAAAGGAAATGTTCTTAACAACATTCAGCTCTTGGTTCTTTGAATTCACTGTTACTTTACAAAGGGAAACATTTCTCTAGACACTCTCCTGACACAAAATGAGTCTCTTTTCGTTCCACACGGGAAATCTTCTTTCTTGACCTTCGTCTTGTAGAATTGTGCGTTCCGTGTTAGTTTTCAAAAGGAAATGTTCTTAACAACATTCAGCTCTTGGTTCTTTGAATTCACTGTTACTTTACAAAGGGAAACATTTCTCTAGACACTCTCCTGACACAAAATGAGTCTCTTTTCGTTCCACACGGGAAATCTTCTTTCTTGACCCTCGTCTTGTAGAATTGTGCGTTCCATGTTAGTTTTCAAAAGGAAATGTTCTTAACAACATTCAGCTCTTGGTTCTTTGAATTCACTGTTACTTTACAAAGGGAAACATTTCTCTAGACACTCTCCTGACACAAAATGAGTCTCTTTTCGTTCCACACGGGAAATCTTCTTTCTTGACCCTCATCTTGTAGAATTGTGCGTTCCATGTTAGTTTTCAAAAGGAAATGTTCTTAACAACATTCAGCTCTTGGTTCTTTGAATTCACTGTTACTTTACAAAGGGAAACATTTCTCTAGACACTCTCCTGACACAAAATGAGTCTCTTTTCGTTCCACACGGGAAATCTTCTTTCTTGACCCTCGTCTTGTAGAATTGTGCGTTCCATGTTAGTTTTCAAAAGGAAATGTTCTTAACAACATTCAGCTCTTGGTTCTTTGAATTCACTGTTACTTTACAAAGGGAAACATTTCTCTAGACACTCTCCTGACACAAAATGAGTCTCTTTTCGTTCCACACGGGAAATCTTCTTTCTTGACCTTCGTCTTGTAGAATTGTGCGTTCCGTGTTAGTTTTCAAAAGGAAATGTTCTTAACAACATTCAGCTCTTGGTTCTTTGAATTCACTGTTACTTTACAAAGGGAAACATTTCTCTAGACACTCTCCTGACACAAAATGAGTCTCTTTTCGTTCCACACGGGAAATCTTCTTTCTTGACCTTCGTCTTGTAGAATTGTGCGTTCCATGTTAGTTTTCAAAAGGAAATGTTCTTAACAACATTCAGCTCTTGGTTCTTTGAATTCACTGTTACTTTACAAAGGGAAACATTTCTCTAGACACTCTCCTGACACAAAATGAGTCTCTTTTCGTTCCACACGGGAAATCTTCTTTCTTGACCTTCGTCTTGTAGAATTGTGCTTTCCATGTTAGTTTTAAAAATAAATGTTCTTAACAACATTCAGCTCTTGGTTCTTTGAATTCACTGTTACTTTACAAATGGAAACATTTCTCTAGACACTCTCCTGACACAAAATGAGTCTCTTTTCGTTCCACACGGGAAATCTTCTTTCTTGACCTTCGTCTTGTAGAATTGTGCGTTCCATGTTAGTTTTCAAAAGGAAATGTTCTTAACAACATTCAGCTCTTGGTTCTTTGAATTCACTGTTACTTTACAAAGGGAAACATTTCTCTAGACACTCTCCTGACACAAAATGAGTCTCTTTTCGTTCCACACGGGAAATCTTCTTTCTTGACCTTCGTCTTGTAGAATTGTGCGTTCCATGTTAGTTTTCAAAAGGAAATGTTCTTAACAACATTCAGCTCTTGGTTCTTTGAATTCACTGTTACTTTACAAAGGGAAACATTTCTCTAGACACTCTCCTGACACAAAATGAGTCTCTTTTCGTTCCACACGGGAAATCTTCTTTCTTGACCTTCGTCTTGTAGAATTGTGCGTTCCGTGTTAGTTTTCAAAAGGAAATGTTCTTAACAACATTCAGCTCTTGGTTCTTTGAATTCACTGTTACTTTACAAAGGGAAACATTTCTCTAGACACTCTCCTGACACAAAATGAGTCTCTTTTCGTTCCACACGGGAAATCTTCTTTCTTGACCTTCGTCTTGTAGAATTGTGCGTTCCGTGTTAGTTTTCAAAAGGAAATGTTCTTAACAACATTCAGCTCTTGGTTCTTTGAATTCACTGTTACTTTACAAAGGGAAACATTTCTCTAGACACTCTCCTGACACAAAATGAGTCTCTTTTCGTTCCACACGGGAAATCTTCTTTCTTGACCTTCGTCTTGTAGAATTGTGCGTTCCGTGTTAGTTTTCAAAAGGAAATGTTCTTAACAACATTCAGCTCTTGGTTCTTTGAATTCACTGTTACTTTACAAAGGGAAACATTTCTCTAGACACTCTCCTGACACAAAATGAGTCTCTTTTCGTTCCACACGGGAAATCTTCTTTCTTGACCTTCGTCTTGTAGAATTGTGCGTTCCATGTTAGTTTTCAAAAGGAAATGTTCTTAACAACATTCAGCTCTTGGTTCTTTGAATTCACTGTTACTTTACAAAGGGAAACATTTCTCTAGACACTCTCCTGACACAAAATGAGTCTCTTTTCGTTCCACACGGGAAATCTTCTTTCTTGACCTTCGTCTTGTAGAATTGTGCGTTCCATGTTAGTTTTCAAAAGGAAATGTTCTTAACAACATTCAGCTCTTGGTTCTTTGAATTCACTGTTACTTTACAAAGGGAAACATTTCTCTAGACACTCTCCTGACACAAAATGAGTCTCTTTTCGTTCCACACGGGAAATCTTCTTTCTTGACCCTCGTCCCGCAGAATTGTGCGTTCCATGTGAGTTTTCAAAAGGAAATGTTCTTAACAACATTCAGCTCTTGGTTCTTTGAATTCACTGTTACTTTTCAAAGGGAAACATTTCTCTAGACACTCTCCTGACACAAAATGAGTCTCTTTTCGTTCCACACGGGAAATCTTCTTTCTTGACCTTCGTCTTGTAGAATTGTGCGTTCCGTGTTAGTTTTCAAAAGGAAATGTTCTTAACAACATTCAGCTCTTGGTTCTTTGAATTCACTGTTACTTTACAAAGGGAAACATTTCTCTAGACACTCTCCTGACACAAAATGAGTCTCTTTTCGTTCCACACGGGAAATCTTCTTTCTTGACCCTCGTCTTGTAGAATTGTGCGTTCCATGTTAGTTTTCAAAAGGAAATGTTCTTAACAACATTCAGCTCTTGGTTCTTTGAATTCACTGTTACTTTACAAAGGGAAACATTTCTCTAGACACTCTCCTGACACAAAATGAGTCTCTTTTCGTTCCACACGGGAAATCTTCTTTCTTGACCTTCGTCTTGTAGATTTGTGCGTTCCGTGTTAGTTTTCAAAAGGAAATGTTCTTAACAACATTCAGCTCTTGGTTCTTTGAATTCACTGTTACTTTACAAAGGGAAACATTTCTCTAGACACTCTCCTGACACAAAATGAGTCTCTTTTCGTTCCACACGGGAAATCTTCTTTCTTGACCTTCGTCTTGTAGAATTGTGCGTTCCGTGTTAGTTTTCAAAAGGAAATGTTCTTAACAACATTCAGCTCTTGGTTCTTTGAATTCACTGTTACTTTACAAAGGGAAACATTTCTCTAGACACTCTCCTGACACAAAATGAGTCTCTTTTCGTTCCACACGGGAAATCTTCTTTCTTGACCTTCGTCTTGTAGAATTGTGCGTTCCATGTTAGTTTTCAAAAGGAAATGTTCTTAACAACATTCAGCTCTTGGTTCTTTGAATTCACTGTTACTTTACAAAGGGAAACATTTCTCTAGACACTCTCCTGACACAAAATGAGTCTCTTTTCGTTCCACACGGGAAATCTTCTTTCTTGACCTTCGTCTTGTAGAATTGTGCGTTCCATGTTAGTTTTCAAAAGGAAATGTTCTTAACAACATTCAGCTCTTGGTTCTTTGAATTCACTGTTACTTTACAAAGGGAAACATTTCTCTAGACACTCTCCTGACACAAAATGAGTCTCTTTTCGTTCCACACGGGAAATCTTCTTTCTTGACCCTCATCTTGTAGAATTGTGCGTTCCGTGTTAGTTTTCAAAAGGAAATGTTCTTAACAATATTCATCTCTTGGTTCTTTGAATTCACTGTTACTTTACAAAGGGAAACATTTCTCTAGACACTCTCCTGACACAAAATGAGTCTCTTTTCGTTCCACACGGGAAATCTTCTTTCTTGACCCTCGTCTTGTAGAATTGTGCGTTCCATGTTAGTTTTCAAAAGGAAATGTTCTTAACAACATTCAGCTCTTGGTTCTTTGAATTCACTGTTACTTTACAAAGGGAAACATTTCTCTAGACACTCTCCTGACACAAAATGAGTCTCTTTTCGTTCCACACGGGAAATCTTCTTTCTTGACCTTCGTCTTGTAGAATTGTGCGTTCCGTGTTAGTTTTCAAAAGGAAATGTTCTTAACAACATTCAGCTCTTGGTTCTTTGAATTCACTGTTACTTTACAAAGGGAAACATTTCTCTAGACACTCTCCTGACACAAAATGAGTCTCTTTTCGTTCCACACGGGAAATCTTCTTTCTTGACCTTCGTCTTGTAGAATTGTGCGTTCCATGTTAGTTTTCAAAAGGAAATGTTCTTAACAACATTCAGCTCTTGGTTCTTTGAATTCACTGTTACTTTACAAAGGGAAACATTTCTCTAGACACTCTCCTGACACAAAATGAGTCTCTTTTCGTTCCACACGGGAAATCTTGTTCCTTGACCTTCGTCTTGTAGAATTGTGAGTTCCATGTTATTTTTAAAAAGGAAATGTTCTTAACAACATTCAGCTCTTGGTTCTTTGAATTCACTGTTACTTTACAAAGGGAAACATTTCTCTAGACACTCTCCTGACACAAAATGAGTCTCTTTTCGTTCCACACGGGAAATCTTCTTTCTTGACCTTCGTCTTGTAGAATTGTGCGTTCCGTGTTAGTTTTCAAAAGGAAATGTTCTTAACAACATTCAGCTCTTGGTTCTTTGAATTCACTGTTACTTTACAAAGGGAAACATTTCTCTAGACACTCTCCTGACACAAAATGAGTCTCTTTTCGTTCCACACGGGAAATCTTCTTTCTTGACCTTCGTCTTGTAGAATTGTGCGTTCCATGTTAGTTTTCAAAAGGAAATGTTCTTAACAACATTCAGCTCTTGGTTCTTTGAATTCACTGTTACTTTACAAAGGGAAACATTTCTCTAGACACTCTCCTGACACAAAATGAGTCTCTTTTCGTTCCACACGGGAAATCTTCTTTCTTGACCTTCGTCTTGTAGAATTGTGCGTTCCGTGTTAGTTTTCAAAAGGAAATGTTCTTAACAACATTCAGCTCTTGGTTCTTTGAATTCACTGTTACTTTACAAAGGGAAACATTTCTCTAGACACTCTCCTGACACAAAATGAGTCTCTTTTCGTTCCACACGGGAAATCTTCTTTCTTGACCTTCGTCTTGTAGAATTGTGCGTTCCGTGTTAGTTTTCAAAAGGAAATGTTCTTAACAACATTCAGCTCTTGGTTCTTTGAATTCACTGTTACTTTACAAAGGGAAACATTTCTCTAGACACTCTCCTGACACAAAATGAGTCTCTTTTCGTTCCACACGGGAAATCTTCTTTCTTGACCTTCGTCTTGTAGAATTGTGCGTTCCATGTTAGTTTTCAAAAGGAAATGTTCTTAACAACATTCAGCTCTTGGTTCTTTGAATTCACTGTTACTTTACAAAGGGAAACATTTCTCTAGACACTCTCCTGACACAAAATGAGTCTCTTTTCGTTCCACACGGGAAATCTTCTTTCTTGACCCTCGTCTTGTAGAATTGTGCGTTCCGTGTTAGTTTTCAAAAGGAAATGTTCTTAACAACATTCAGCTCTTGGTTCTTTGAATTCACTGTTACTTTACAAAGGGAAACATTTCTCTAGACACTCTCCTGACACAAAATGAGTCTCTTTTCGTTCCACACGGGAAATCTTCTTTCTTGACCTTCGTCTTGTAGAATTGTGCGTTTCGTGTTAGTTTTCAAAAGGAAATGTTCTTAACAACATTCAGCTCTTGGTTCTTTGAATTCACTGTTACTTTACAAAGGGAAACATTTCTCTAGACACTCTCCTGACACAAAATGAGTCTCTTTTCGTTCCACACGGGAAATCTTCTTTCTTGACCTTCGTCTTGTAGAATTGTGCGTTCCGTGTTAGTTTTCAAAAGGAAATGTTCTTAACAACATTCAGCTCTTGGTTCTTTGAATTCACTGTTACTTTACAAAGGGAAACATTTCTCTAGACACTCTCCTGACACAAAATGAGTCTCTTTTCGTTCCACACGGGAAATCTTCTTTCTTGACCTTCGTCTTGTAGAATTGTGCGTTCCATGTTAGTTTTCAAAAGGAAATGTTCTTAACAACATTCAGCTCTTGGTTCTTTGAATTCACTGTTACTTTACAAAGGGAAACATTTCTCTAGACACTCTCCTGACACAAAATGAGTCTCTTTTCGTTCCACACGGGAAATCTTCTTTCTTGACCTTCGTCTTGTAGAATTGTGCGTTCCATGTTAGTTTTCAAAAGGAAATGTTCTTAACAACATTCAGCTCTTGGTTCTTTGAATTCACTGTTACTTTACAAAGGAAACATTTCTCTAGACACTCTCCTGACACAAAATGAGTCTCTTTTCGTTCCACACGGGAAATCTTCTTTCTTGACCTTCGTCTTGTAGAATTGTGCGTTCCATGTTAGTTTTCAAAAGGAAATGTTCTTAACAACATTCAGCTCTTGGTTCTTTGAATTCACTGTTACTTTACAAAGGGAAACATTTCTCTAGACACTCTCCTGACACAAAATGAGTCTCTTTTCGTTCCACACGGGAAATCTTCTTTCTTGACCTTCGTCTTGTAGAATTGTGCGTTTCGTGTTAGTTTTCAAAAGGAAATGTTCTTAACAACATTCAGCTCTTGGTTCTTTGAATTCACTGTTACTTTACAAAGGGAAACATTTCTCTAGACACTCTCCTGACACAAAATGAGTCTCTTTTCGTTCCACACGGGAAATCTTCTTTCTTGACCCTCGTCTTGTAGAATTGTGCGTTCCATGTTAGTTTTCAAAAGGAAATGTTCTTAACAACATTCAGCTCTTGGTTCTTTGAATTCACTGTTACTTTACAAAGGGAAACATTTCTCTAGACACTCTCCTGACACAAAATGAGTCTCTTTTCGTTCCACACGGGAAATCTTCTTTCTTGACCTTCGTCTTGTAGAATTGTGCGTTCCGTTTTAGTTTTCAAAAGGAAATGTTCTTAACAACATTCAGCTCTTGGTTCTTTGAATTCACTGTTACTTTACAAAGGGAAACATTTCTCTAGACACTCTCCTGACACAAAATGAGTCTCTTTTCGTTCCACACGGGAAATCTTCTTTCTTGACCTTCGTCTTGTAGAATTGTGCGTTTTGTGTTAGTTTTCAAAAGGAAATGTTCTTAACAACATTCAGCTCTTGGTTCTTTGAATTCACTGTTACTTTACAAAGGGAAACATTTCTCTAGACACTCTCCTGACACAAAATGAGTCTCTTTTCGTTCCACACGGGAAATCTTCTTTCTTGACCTTCGTCTTGTAGAATTGTGCGTTTCGTGTTAGTTTTCAAAAGGAAATGTTCTTAACAACATTCAGCTCTTGGTTCTTTGAATTCACTGTTACTTTACAAAGGGAAACATTTCTCTAGACACTCTCCTGACACAAAATGAGTCTCTTTTCGTTCCACACGGATTAGTTTTCAAAAGGAAATGTTCTTAACAACATTCAGCTCTTGGTTCTTTGAATTCACTGTTACTTTACAAAGGAAAACATTTCTCTAGACACTCTCCTGACACAAAATGAGTCTCTTTTCGTTCCACACGGGAAATCTTCTTTCTTGACCTTCGTCTTGTAGAATTGTGCGTTTCATGTTAGTTTTCAAAAGGAAATGTTCTTAACAACATTCAGCTCTTGGTTCTTTGAATTCACTGTTACTTTACAAAGGAAAACATTTCTCTAGACACTCTCCTGACACAAAATGAGTCTCTTTTCGTTCCACACGGGAAATCTTCTTTCTTGACCTTCGTCTTGTAGAATTGTGCGTTTCGTGTTAGTTTTCAAAAGGAAATGTTCTTAACAACATTCAGCTCTTGGTTCTTTGAATTCACTGTTACTTTACAAAGGGAAACATTTCTCTAGACACTCTCCTGACACAAAATGAGTCTCTTTTCGTTCCACACGGGAAATCTTCTTTCTTGACCTTCGTCTTGTAGAATTGTGCGTTCCGTGTTAGTTTTCAAAAGGAAATGTTCTTAACAACATTCAGCTCTTGGTTCTTTGAATTCACTGTTACTTTACAAAGGGAAACATCTCTCTAGACACTCTCCTGACACAAAATGAGTCTCTTTTCGTTCCACACGGGAAATCTTCTTTCTTGACCTTCGTCTTGTAGAATTGTGCGTTCCATGTTAGTTTTCAAAAGGAAATGTTCTTAACAACATTCAGCTCTTGGTTCTTTGAATTCACTGTTACTTTACAAAGGGAAACATTTCTCTAGACACTCTCCTGACACAAAATGAGTCTCTTTTCGTTCCACACGGGAAATCTTCTTTCTTGACCCTCGTCTTGTAGAATTGCGATTTCCGTGTTAGTTTTCAAAAGGAAATGTTCTTAACAACATTCAGCTCTTGGTTCTTTGAATTCACTGTTACTTTACAAAGGGAAACATTTCTCTAGACACTCTCCTGACACAAAATGAGTCTCTTTTCGTTCCACACGGGAAATCTTCTTTCTTGACCTTCGTCTTGTAGAATTGTGCGTTCCGTGTTAGTTTTCAAAAGGAAATGTTCTTAACAACATTCAGCTCTTGGTTTTTGAATTCACTGTTACTTTACAAAGGGAAACATTTCTCTAGACACTCTCCTGACACAAAATGAGTCTCTTTTCGTTCCACACGGGAAATCTTCTTTCTTGACCTTCGTCTTGTAGAATTGTGCGTTCCGTGTTAGTTTTCAAAAGGAAATGTTCTTAACAACATTCAGCTCTTGGTTCTTTGAATTCACTGTTACTTTACAAAGGGAAACATTTCTCTAGACACTCTCCTGACACAAAATGATTCTCTTTTCGTTCCACACGGGAAATCTTCTTTCTTGACCTTCGTCTTGTAGAATTGTGCGTTCCGTGTTAGTTTTCAAAAGGAAATGTTCTTAACAACATTCAGCTCTTGGTTCTTTGAATTCACTGTTACTTTACAAAGGAAAACATTTCTCTAGACACTCTCCTGACACAAAATGAGTCTCTTTTCGTTCCACACGGGAAATCTTCTTTCTTGACCTTCGTCTTGTAGAATTGTGCGTTCCGTGTTAGTTTTCAAAAGGAAATGTTCTTAACAACATTCAGCTCTTGGTTCTTTGAATTCACTGTTACTTTACAAAGGGAAACATTTCTCTAGACACTCTCCTGACACAAAATGAGTCTCTTTTCGTTCCACACGGGAAATCTTCTTTCTTGACCTTCGTCTTGTAGAATTGTGCGTTTCGTGTTAGTTTTCAAAAGGAAATGTTCTTAACAACATTCAGCTCTTGGTTCTTTGAATTCACTGTTACTTTACAAAGGGAAACATTTCTCTAGACACTCTCCTGACACAAAATGAGTCTCTTTTCGTTCCACACGGGAAATCTTCTTTCTTGACCTTCGTCTTGTAGAATTGTGCGTTCCGTGTTAGTTTTCAAAAGGAAATGTTCTTAACAACATTCAGCTCTTGGTTCTTTGAATTCACTGTTACTTTACAAAGGGAAACATTTCTCTAGACACTCTCCTGACACAAAATGAGTCTTTTCGTTCCACACGGGAAATCTTCTTTCTTGACCTTCGTCTTGTAGAATTGTGCGTTCCGTGTTAGTTTTCAAAAGGAAATGTTCTTAACAACATTCAGCTCTTGGTTCTTTGAATTCACTGTTACTTTACAAAAGGAAACATTTCTCTAGACACTCTCCTGACACAAAATGAGTCTCTTTTCGTTCCACACGGGAAATCTTCTTTCTTGACCCTCGTCTTGTAGAATTGTGCGTTCCATGTTAGTTTTCAAAAGGAAATGTTCTTAACAACATTCAGCTCTTGGTTTTTGAATTCACTGTTACTTTACAAAGGGAAACATTTCTCTAGACACTCTCCTGACACAAAATGAGTCTCTTTTCGTTCCACACGGGAAATCTTCTTTCTTGACCTTCGTCTTGTAGAATTGTGCGTTCCATGTTAGTTTTCAAAAGGAAATGTTCTTAACAACATTCAGCTCTTGTTCTTTGAATTCACTGTTACTTTACAAAGGGAAACATTTCTCTAGACACTCTCCTGACACAAAATGAGTCTCTTTTCGTTCCACACGGGAAATCTTCTTTCTTGACCCTCGTCTTGTAGAATTGTGCTTTTTGTGTTAGTTTTCAAAAGGAAATGTTCTTAACAACATTCAGCTCTTGGTTCTTTGAATTCACTGTTACTTTACAAAGGGAAACTTTTCTCTAGACACTCTCCTGACACAAAATGAGTCTCTTTTCGTTCCACACGGGAAATCTTCTTTCTTGACCTTCGTCTTGTAGAATTGTGCGTTCCATGTTAGTTTTCAAAAGGAAATGTTCTTAACAACATTCAGCTCTTGGTTCTTTGAATTCACTGTTACTTTACAAAGGGAAACATTTCTCTAGACACTCTCCTGACACAAAATGAGTCTCTTTTCGTTACACACGGGATGTTAGTTTTCAAAAGGAAATGTTCTTAACAACATTCAGCTCTTGGTTCTTTGAATTCACTGTTACTTTACAAAGGAAACATTTCTCTAGACACTCTCCTGACACAAAATGAGTCTCTTTTCGTTCCACACGGGAAATCTTCTTTCTTGACCTTCGTCTTGTAGAATTGTGCGTTCCGTGTTAGTTTTCAAAAGGAAATGTTCTTAACAACATTCAGCTCTTGGTTCTTTGAATTCACTGTTACTTTACAAAGGGAAACATTTCTCTAGACACTCTCCTGACACAAAATGAGTCTCTTTTCGTTCCACACGGGGTATCTTCTTTCTTGACCCTCGTCTTGTAGAATTGTGCGTTTCGTGTTAGTTTTCAAAAGGAAATGATCTTAACAACATTCAGCTCTTGGTTCTTTGAATTCACTGTTTACTTTACAAAGGGAAACATTTCTCTAGACACTCTCCTGACACAAAATGAGTCTCTTTTCGTTCCACACGGGAAATCTTCTTTCTTGACCTTCGTCTTGTAGAATTGTGCGTTCCGTGTTAGTTTTCAAAAGGAAATGTTCTTAACAACATTCAGCTCTTGGTTCTTTGAATTCACTGTTACTTTACAAAGGGAACATTTCTCTAGACACTCTCCTGACACAAAATGAGTCTCTTTTCGTTCCACACGGGAAATCTTCTTTCTTGACCTTCGTCTTGTAGAATTGTGCGTTCCATGTTAGTTTTCAAAAGGAAATGTTCTTAACAACATTCAGCTCTTGGTTCTTTGAATTCACTGTTACTTTACAAAGGGAAACATTTCTCTAGACACTCTCCTGACACAAAATGAGTCTCTTTTCGTTCCACACGGGAAATCTTCTTTCTTGACCTCGTCTTGTAGAATTGTGCGTTTCGTGTTAGTTTTCAAAAGGAAATGTTCTTAACAACATTCAGCTCTTGGTTCTTTGAATTCACTGTTACTTTACAAAGGGAAACATTTCTCTAGACACTCTCCTGACACAAAATGAGTCTCTTTTCGTTCCACACGGGAAATCTTCTTTCTTGACCTCGTCTTGTAGAATTGTGCGTTCCGTGTTAGTTTTCAAAAGGAAATGTTCTTAACAACATTCAGCTCTTGTTTCTTTGAATTCACTGTTACTTTACAAAGGGAAACATTTCTCTAGACACTCTCCTGACACAAAATGAGTCTCTTTTCGTTCCACACGGGAAATCTTCTTTCTTGACCTTCGTCTTGTAGAATTGTGCGTTTCATGTTAGTTTTCAAAAGGAAATGTTCTTAACAACATTCAGCTCTTGGTTCTTTGAATTCACTGTTACTTTACAAAGGGAAACATTTCTCTAGACACTCTCCTGACACAAAATGAGTCTCTTTTCGTTCCACACGGGAAATCTTCTTTCTTGACCCTCGTCTTGTAGAATTGTGCGTTCCGTGTTAGTTTTCAAAAGGAAATGTTCTTAACAACATTCAGCTCTTGGTTCTTTGAATTCACTGTTACTTTACAAAGGGAAACATTTCTCTAGACACTCTCCTGACACAAAATGAGTCTCTTTTCGTTCCACACGGGAAATCTTCTTTCTTGACCTTCGTCTTGTAGAATTGTGCGTTCCGTGTTAGTTTTCAAAAGGAAATGTTCTTAACAACATTCAGCTCTTGGTTCTTTGAATTCACTGTTACTTTACAAAGGGAAAGACTTCTCTAGACACTCTCCTGACACAAAATGAGTCTCTTTTCGTTCCACACGGGAAATCTTCTTTCTTGACCTTCGTCTTGTAGAATTGTGCGTTTCGTGTTAGTTTTCAAAAGGAAATGTTCTTAACAACATTCAGCTCTTGGTTCTTTGAATTCACTGTTACTTTACAAAGGGAAACATTTCTCTAGACACTCTCCTGACACAAAATGAGTCTCTTTTCGTTCCACACGGGAAATCTTCTTTCTTGACCTCGTCTTGTAGAATTGTGCGTTCCATGTTAGTTTTCAAAAGGAAATGTTCTTAACAACATTCAGCTCTTGGTTCTTTGAATTCACTGTTACTTTACAAAGGGAAACATTTCTCTAGACACTCTCCTGACACAAAATGAGTCTCTTTTCGTTCCACACGGGAAATCTTCTTTCTTGACCCTCGTCTTGTAGAATTGTGCGTTCCGTGTTAGTTTTCAAAGGAAATGTTCTTAACAACATTCAGCTCTTGGTTCTTTGAATTCACTGTTACTTTACAAAGGAAACATTTCTCTAGACACTCTCCTGACACAAAATGAGTCTCTTTTCGTTCCACACGGGAAATCTTCTTTCTTGACCCTCGTCTTGTAGAATTGTGCGTTCCATGTTAGTTTTCAAAAGGAAATGTTCTTAACAACATTCAGCTCTTGGTTCTTTGAATTCACTGTTACTTTACAAAGGGAAACATTTCTCTAGACACTCTCCTGACACAAAATGAGTCTCTTTTCGTTCCACACGGGAAATCTTCTTTCTTGACCTTCGTCTTGTAGAATTGTGCGTTTCATGTTAGTTTTCAAAAGGAAATGCTCCTTAACAACATTCAGCTCTTTGGTTCTTTGAATTTCACTGTTACTTTACAAAGGGAAAACAACTTCTCTAGACACTCTCCCTGACACAAATGAGTCTCTTTTCGCTTCCACACGGGAAATCTCTTCATTCCTTGACCTCCTCGTCTTGTAGAATTGTGCGTTCCCCTGTTAGCTTTTCAAAAGGAAATGCTCTTAACAACATTTCAGCTCTTGGTTCTTTGAATCTCACTGTTACTTTACCAACAGGAAAACATTTGTCTAGACACTCTCCTGACACAAAATGAGTCTCTTTCGTTACCAACAGGGAAATCTTCTTTCTTGACCCTTCGTCTTTTTAGAATTGTGCGTTTCGTGTTAGTTTTCAAAAGGAAATGTTCTTAACAACATTCAGCTCTTGGTTCTTTGAATTCACTGTTACTTTACAAAGGGAAACATTTCTCTAGACACTCTCCTGACACAAAATGAGTCTTTTTTCGTTGCCCCCGGGAAATGTTCTTAACAACATTCAGCTCTTGGTTCTTTGAATTCACTGTTACTTTACAAAGGGAAACATTTCTCTAGACACTCTCCTGACACAAAATGAGTCTCTTTTCGTTCCACACGGGAAATCTTCTTTCTTGACCTTCGTCTTGTAGAATTGTGCGTTTCATGTTAGTTTTCAAAAGGAAATGTTCTTAACAACATTCAGCTCTTGGTTCTTTGAATTCACTGTTACTTTACAAAGGAAAACATTTCTCTAGACACTCTCCTGACACAAAATGAGTCTCTTTTCGTTCCACACGGGAAATCTTCTTTCTTGACCTCGTCTTGTAGAATTGTGCGTTTCGTGTTAGTTTTCAAAAGGAAATGTTCTTAACAACATTCAGCTCTTGGTTCTTTGAATTCACTGTTACTTTACAAAGGGAAACATTTCTCTAGACACTCTCCTGACACAAAATGAGTCTCTTTTCGTTCCACACGGGAAATCTTCTTTCTTGACCTCGTCTTGTACAATTGTGAGTTCCATGTTAGTTTTCAAAAGGAAATGTTCTTAACAACATTCAGCTCTTGGTTTTTGAATTCACTGTTACTTTACAAAGGGAAACATTTCTCTAGACACTCTCCTGACACAAAATGAGTCTCTTTTCGTTCCACACGGGAAATCTTCTTTCTTGACCTTCGTCTTGTAGAATTGTGCATTATGTGTTAGTTTTCAAAAGGAAATGTTCTTAACAACATTCAGCTCTTGGTTCTTTGAATTCACTGTTACTTTACACAGTAAAACATTTCTCTAGACACTCTCCTGACACAAAATGAGTCTCTTTTCGTTCCACACGGGAAATCTTCTTTCTTGACCTTCGTCTTGTAGAATTGTGCGTTTCATGTTAGTTTTCAAAAGGAAATGTTCTTAACAACATTCAGCTCTTGGTTCTTTGAATTCACTGTTACTTTACAAAGGGAAACATTTCTCTAGACACTCTCCTGACACAAAATGAGTCTCTTTTCGTTCCACACGGGAAATCTTCTTTCTTGACCTTCGTCTTGTAGAATTGAGGCTTCATGTTAGTTTTCAAAAGGAAATGTTCTTAACAACATTCAGCTCTTGGTTCTTTGAATTCACTGTTACTTTACAAAGGGAAACATTTCTCTAGACACTCTCCTGACACAAATGAGTCTCTTTTCGTTCCACACGGGAAATCTTCTTTCTTGACCTTCGTCTTGTAGAATTGTGCGTTCCGTGTTAGTTTTCAAAAGGAAATGTTCTTAACAACATTCAGCTCTTGGTTCTTTGAATTCACTGTTACTTTACAAAGGGAAACATTTCTCTAGACACTCTCCTGACACAAAATGAGTCTCTTTTCGTTCCACACGGGAAATCTTCTTTCTTGACCTTCGTCTTGTAGAATTGTGCGTTTCGTGTTAGTTTTCAAAAGGAAATGTTCTTAACAACATTCAGCTCTTGGTTCTTTGAATTCACTGTTACTTTACAAAGGGAAACATTTCTCTAGACACTCTCCTGACACAAAATGAGTCTCTTTTCGTTCCACACGGGAAATCTTCTTTCTTGACCTTCATCTTGTAGAATTGTGCTTCCGTGTTAGTTTTCAAAAGGAAATGTTCTTAACAACATTCAGCTCTTGGTTCTTTGAATTCACTGTTACTTTACAAAGGGAAACATTTCTCTAGACACTCTCCTGACACAAAATGAGTCTCTTTTCGTTCCACACGGGAAATCTTCTTTCTTGACCTTCGTCTTGTAGAATTGTGCGTTCCGTGTTAGTTTTCAAAAGGAAATGTTCTTAACAACATTCAGCTCTTGGTTCTTTGAATTCACTGTTACTTTACAAAGGGAAACATTTCTCTAGACACTCTCCTGACACAAAATGAGTCTCTTTTCGTTCCACACGGGAAATCTTCTTTCTTGACCCTCGTCTTGTAGAATTGTGCGTTCGTGTTAGTTTTCAAAAGGAAATGCTCTTAACAGCATTCAGCTCTTCGTTGTTGAATTCACTGTTACTTTACAAAGGGAACATTTCTCTAGACACTCTCCTGACACAAAATGAGTCTCTTTTCGTTCCACACGGGAAATCTTCTTTCTTGAACCTCGTCCCATAGAATTGTGCGTTCCGTGTTAGTTTTCAAAAGGAAATGTTCTTAACAACATTCAGCTCTTGGTTCTTTGAATTCACTGTTACTTTACAAAGGGAAACACTTCTCTAGACACTCTCCTGACACAAAATGAGTCTCTTTTCGTTCCACACGGGAAATCTTCTTTCTTGACCCTCGTCTTGTAGAATTGTGCGTTCCATGTTAGTTTTCAAAAGGAAATGTTCTTAACAACATTCAGCTCTTGGTTCTTTGAATTCACTGTTACTCTTAACAAGGGCAAACACTTTCTCTAGGACACTTCTCCATGACACAAAATGAGTCTCTTTTCGTTCCACACGGGAAATCATTCTTTTCTTAACCATCGTCTTTGTAGAATTGAGCGTTTCATGTTAGTTTTCAAAGGAAATGCTCTCTTAAACAACATTCAGCTCTTGGTTCTTTGAATTTACTTTTACTTTACAAAGGGAAACACTTTCTCTAGACACTCTCCTGAACACAAATGTGTCTCTTTTCGTTCCACAAGGGAAATCTTCTTTCTTGACCTTCGTCTTGTAGAATTGTGGTTCCCTGTTAGCTTTTCAAAAGGAAAATGCTCGTTAACAACATTAAGCTCTTGGTTCTTTGAATTCATTGTTACTGAATTCACTGTTACTTTACAAAGGGAAACATTTCTCTAGACACTCTCCTGACACAAAATGAGTCTCTTTTCGTTCCACACGGGAAATCTTCTTTCTTGAACTTCGTCTTGTAGAATTGTGCGTTTCCCTGTTAGTTTTCAAAAGGAAATGTTCTTAACAACATTCAGCTCTTGGTTCTTTGAATTCACTGTTACTTTACAAAGGGAAACATTTCTCTAGACACTCTCCTGACACAAAATGAGTCTCTTTTCGTTCCACACGGGAAATCTTCTTTTTGACCCTCGTCTTGTAGAATTGTGCGTTTAGTGTAAGTTTTCAAAAGGAAATGTTCTTAACAACATTCAGCTCTTGGTTCTTTGAATTCACTGTTACTTTACAAAGGGAAACACATCTCTAGACACTCTCCTGACACAAAATGAGTCTCTTTTCGTTCCACACGGGAAATCTTCTTTCTTGACCTTCGTCTTGTAGAATTGTGCATTTCATGTTAGTTTTCAAAAGGAAATGTTCTTAACAACATTCAGCTCTTGGTTCTTTGAATTCACTGTTACTTTACAAAGGGAAACATTTCTAGACACTCTCCTGACACAAAATGAGTCTCTTTTCGTTCCACACGGGAAATCTTCTTTCTTGACCTTCGTCTTGTAGAATTGTGCGTTCCATGTTAGTTTTCAAAAGGAAATGTTCTTAACAACATTCAGCTCTTGGTTCTTTGAATTCACTGTTACTTTACAAAGGGAAACACTTCTCTAGACACTCTCCTCACACAAAATGAGTCTCTTTTCGTTCCACACGGGAAATCTTCTTTCTTGACCTTCGTCTTGTAGAATTGTGCGTTCCGTTTTAGTTTTCAAAAGGAAATGTTCTTAACAACATTCAGCTCTTGGTTCTTTGAATTCACTGTTACTTTACAAAGGGAAACACTTCTCTAGACACTCTCCTGACACAAAATGAGTCTCTTTTCGTTCCACACGGGAAATCTTCTTTCTTGACCTTCGTCTTGTAGAATTGTGCGTTCCGTGTTAGTTTTCAAAAGGAAATGTTCTTAACAACATTCAGCTCTTGGTTCTTTGAATTCACTGTTACTTTACAAAGGGAAACATTTCTCTAGACACTCTCCTGACACAAAATGAGTCTCTTTTCGTTCCACACGGGAAATCTTCTTTCTTGACCCTCGTCTTGTAGAATTGTGCGTTCCATGTTAGTTTTCAAAAGGAAATGTTCTTAACAACATTCAGCTCTTGGTTCTTTGAATTCACTGTTACTTTACAAAGGGAAACATTTCTCTAGACACTCTCCTGACACAAAATGAGTCTCTTTTCGTTCCACACGGAAATCTTCTTTCTTGACCCTCGTCTTGTAGAATTGTGCGTTCCGTTTTAGTTTTCAAAAGGAAATGTTCTTAACAACATTCAGCTCTTGGTTTGTTGAATTCACTGTTACTTTACAAAAGGAAACACTTCTCTAGACACTCTCCTGACACAAAATGAGTCTCTTTTCGTTCCACACGGGAAATCTTCTTTCTTGACCCTCGTCTTGTAGAATTGTGCGTTACGTATTAGTTTTCAAAAGGAAATGTTCTTAACAACATTCAGCTCTTGGTTCTTTGAATTCACTGTTACTTTACAAAGGGAAACATTTCTCTAGACACTCTCCTGACACAAAATGAGTCTCTTTTCGTTCCACACGGGAAATCTTCTTTCTTGACCTTCGTCTTGTAGAATTGTGCGTTCCGTGTTAGTTTTCAAAAGGAAATGTTCTTAACAACATTCAGCTCTTGGTTCTTTGAATTCACTGTTACTTTACAAAGGAAAACATTTCTCTAGACACTCTCCTGACACAAAATGAGTCTCTTTTCGTTCCACACGGGAAATCTTCTTTCTTGACCCTCGTCTTGTAGAATTGTGCGTTCCATGTTAGTTTTCAAAAGGAAATGTTCTTAACAACATTCAGCTCTTGGTTCTTTGAATTCACTGTTACTTTACAAAGGGAAACATTTCTCTAGACACTCTCCTGACACAAAATGAGTCTCTTTTCGTTCCACACGGGAAATCTTCTTTCTTGACCCTCGTCTTGTAGAATTGTGCGTTCCATGTTAGTTTTCAAAAGGAAATGTTCTTAACAACATTCAGCTCTTGGTTCTTTGAATTCACTGTTACTTTACAAAGGGAAACATTTCTCTAGACACTCTCCTGACACAAAATGAGTCTCTTTTTCAAAAGGAAATGTTCTTAACAACATTCAGCTCTTGGTTCTTTGAATTCACTGTTACTTTACAAAGGAAAACATTTCTCTAGACACTCTCCTGACACAAAATGAGTCTCTTTTCGTTCCACACGGGAAATCTTCTTTCTTGACCCTCGTCTTGTAGAATTGTGAGTTCTGTGTTAGTTTTCAAAAGGAAATGTTCTTAACAACATTCAGCTCTTGGTTCTTTGAATTCACTGTTACTTTACAAAGGGAAACATTTCTCTAGACACTCTCCTGACACAAAATGAGTCTCTTTTCGTTCCACACGGGAAATCTTCTTTCTTGACCTCGTCTTGTAGAATTGTGCGTTCGTGTTAGTTTTCAAAAGGAAATGTTCTTAACAACATTCAGCTCTTGGTTCTTTGAATTCACTGTTACTTTACAAAGGGAAACATTTCTCTAGACACTCTCCTGACACAAAATGAGTCTCTTTTCGTTCCACACGGGAAATCTTCTTTCTTGACCTTCGTCTTGTAGAATTGCCCGTTTCGTGTTAGTTTTCA
The DNA here is from genome assembly GCF_020740685.1 of Jaculus jaculus. Classification (NCBI taxonomy): domain Eukaryota; kingdom Metazoa; phylum Chordata; class Mammalia; order Rodentia; family Dipodidae; genus Jaculus; species Jaculus jaculus. The sequence goes on from NW_025423428.1 coordinate 29,665, forward strand.
AAAGGAAATGTTCTTAACAACATTCAGCTCTTGGTTTCTTTGAATTCACTGTTACTTTACAAAGGGAAACATTTCTCTAGACACTCTCCTGACACAAAATGAGTCTCTTTTCGTTCCACACGGGAAATCTTCTTTCTTGACCCTCGTCTTGTAGAATTGTGCGTTCCGTGTTAGTTTTCAAAAGGAAATGTTCTTAACAACATTCAGCTCTTGGTTCTTTGAATTCACTGTTACTTTACAAAGGGAAAAATTTCTCTAGACACTCTCCTGACACAAAATGAGTCTCTTTTCGTTCCACACGGGAAATCTTCTTTCTTGACCTCGTCTTGTAGAATTGTGCGTTTCGTGTTAGTTTTCAAAAGGAAATGTTCTTAACAACATTCAGCTCTTGGTTCTTTGAATTCACTGTTACTTTACAAAGGGAAACATTTCTCTAGACACTCTCCTGACACAAAATGAGTCTCTTTTCGTTCCACACGGGAAATCTTCTTTCTTGACCCTCGTCTTGTAGAATTGTGCGTTCCATGTTAGTTTTCAAAAGGAAATGTTCTTAACAACATTCAGCTCTTGGTTCTTTGAATTCACTGTTACTTTACAAAGGGAAACATTTCTCTAGACACTCTCCTGACACAAAATGAGTCTCTTTTCGTTCCACACGGGAAATCTTCTTTCTTGACCCTCGTCTTGTAGAATTGTGCGTTCCGTGTTAGTTTTCAAAAGGAAATGTTCTTAACAACATTCAGCTCTTGGTTCTTTGAATTCACTGTTACTTTACAAAGGGAAACATTTCTCTAGACACTCTCCTGACACAAAATGAGTCTCTTTTCGTTCCACACGGGAAATCTTCTTTCTTGACCCTCGTCTTGTAGAATTGTGCGTTCCATGTTAGTTTTCAAAAGGAAATGTTCTTAACAACATTCAGCTCTTGGTTCTTTGAATTCACTGTTACTTTACAAAGGGAAACATTTTCTCTAGACACTCTCCTGACACAAAATGAGTCTCTTTTCGTTCCACACGGGAAATCTTCTTTCTTGACCTTCGTCTTGTAGAATTGTGCGTTCCGTGTTAGTTTTCAAAAGGAAATGTTCTTAACAACATTCAGCTCTTGGTTCTTTGAATTCACTGTTACTTTACAAAGGGAAACATTTCTCTAGACACTCTCCTGACACAAAATGAGTCTCTTTTCGTTCCACACGGGAAATCTTCTTTCTTGACCTTCGTCTTGTAGAATTGTGCGTTCCGTGTTAGTTTTCAAAAGGAAATGTTCTTAACAACATTCAGCTCTTGGTTCTTTGAATTCACTGTTACTTTACAAAGGGAAACATTTCTCTAGACACTCTCCTGACACAAAATGAGTCTCTTTTCGTTCCACACGGGAAATCTTCTTTCTTGACCCTCGTCTTGTAGAATTGTGCGTTCCGTGTTAGTTTTCAAAAGGAAATGTTCTTAACAACATTCAGCTCTTGGTTTTTGAATTCACTGTTACTTTACAAAGGGAAACATTTCTCTAGACACTCTCCTGACACAAAATGAGTCTCTTTTCGTTCCACACGGGAAATCTTCTTTCTTGACCTTCGTCTTGTAGAATTGTGCGTTCCATGTTAGTTTTCAAAAGGAAATGTTCTTAACAACATTCAGCTCTTGGTTCTTTGAATTCACTGTTACTTTACAAAGGGAAACATTTCTCTAGACACTCTCCTGACACAAAATGAGTCTCTTTTCGTTCCACACGGGAAATCTTCTTTCTTGACCTTCGTCTTGTAGAATTGTGCGTTCCGTGTTAGTTTTCAAAAGGAAATGTTCTTAACAACATTCAGCTCTTGGTTCTTTGAATTCACTGTTACTTTACAAAGGAAACATTTCTCTAGACACTCTCCTGACACAAAATGAGTCTCTTTTCGTTCCACACGGGAAATCTTCTTTCTTGACCTTCGTCTTGTAGAATTGTGCTTTCCATGTTAGTTTTCAAAAGGAAATGTTCTTAACAACATTCAGCTCTTGGTTCTTTGAATTCACTGTTACTTTACAAAGGGAAACATTTCTCTAGACACTCTCCTGACACAAAATGAGTCTCTTTTCGTTCCACACGGGAAATCTTCTTTCTTGACCTTCGTCTTGTAGAATTGTGCGTTCCGTGTTAGTTTTCAAAAGGAAATGCTCTTAACAACATTCAGCTCTTGGTTCTTTGAATTCACTGTTACTTTACAAAGGAAAACATTTCTCTAGACACTCTCCTGACACAAAATGAGTCTCTTTTCGTTCCACACGGGAAATCTTCTTTCTTGACCTTCGTCTTGTAGAATTGTGCGTTTCGTGTTAGTTTTCAAAAGGAAATGTTCTTAACAACATTCAGCTCTTGGTTCTTTGAATTCACTGTTACTTTACAAAGGGAAACATTTCTCTAGACACTCTCCTGACACAAAATGAGTCTCTTTTCGTTCCACACGGGAAATCTTCTTTCTTGACCTTCGTCTTGTAGAATTGTGCGTTCCATGTTAGTTTTCAAAAGGAAATGTTCTTAACAACATTCAGCTCTTGGTTCTTTGAATTCACTGTTACTTTACAAAGGGAAACATTCTCTAGACACTCTCCTGACACAAAATGAGTCTCTTTTCGTTCCACACGGGAAATCTTCTTTCTTGACCTTCGTCTTGTAGAATTGTGCGTTCCATGTTAGTTTTCAAAAGGAAATGTTCTTAACAACATTCAGCTCTTGGTTCTTTGAATTCACTGTTACTTTACAAAGGGAAACATTTCTCTAGACACTCTCCTGACACAAAATGAGTCTCTTTTCGTTCCACACGGGAAATCTTCTTTCTTGACCTTCGTCTTGTAGAATTGTGCGTTTCGTGTTAGTTTTCAAAAGGAAATGTTCTTAACAACATTCAGCTCTTGGTTCTTTGAATTCACTGTTACTTTACAAAAGGAAACACTTCTCTAGACACTCTCCTGACACAAAATGAGTCTCTTTTCGTTCCACACGGGAAATCTTCTTTCTTGACCCTCGTCTTGTAGAATTGTGCGTTCCATGTTAGTTTTCAAAAGGAAATGTTCTTAACAACATTCAGCTCTTGGTTCTTTGAATTCACTGTTACTTTACAAAGGGAAACATTTCTCTAGACACTCTCCTGACACAAAATGAGTCTCTTTTCGTTCCACACGGAAAATCTTCTTTCTTGACCTTCGTCTTGTAGAATTGTGCGTTTCGTGTTAGTTTTCAAAAGGAAATGTTCTTAACAACATTCAGCTCTTGATTTCTTTGAATTCACTGTTACTTTACAAAGGGAAACATTTCTCTAGACACTCTCCTGACACAAAATGAGTCTCTTTTCGTTCCACACGGGAAATCTTCTTTCTTGACCTTCGTCTTGTAGAATTGTGCGTTCCGTGTTAGTTTTCAAAAGGAAATGTTCTTAACAACATTCAGCTCTTGGTTCTTTGAATTCACTGTTACTTTACAAAGGGAAACATTTCTCTAGACACTCTCCTGACACAAAATGAGTCTCTTTTCGTTCCACACGGGAAATCTTCTTTCTTGACCTTCGTCTTGTAGAATTGTGCGTTCGTGTTAGTTTTCAAAAGGAAATGTTCTTAACAACATTCAGCTCTTGGTTCTTTGAATTCACTGTTACTTTACAAAGGGAAACATTTCTCTAGACACTCTCCTGACACAAAATGAGTCTCTTTTCGTTCCACACGGGAAATCTTCTTTCTTGACCGTCGTCTTGTAGAATTGTGCGTTCGTGTTAGTTTTCAAAAGGAAATGTTCTTAACAACATTCAGCTCTTGGTTCTTTGAATTCACTGTTACTTTACAAAGGGAAACATTTCTCTAGACACTCTCCTGACACAAAATGAGTCTCTTTTCGTTCCACACGGGAAATCTTCTTTCTTGACTGTCCTGTTGTAGAATTGTGCGTTCCGTGTTAGTTTTCAAAAGGAAATGTTCTTAACAACATTCAGCTTTTTGTTCTTTGAATTCACTGTTACTTTACAAAGAGACACATTTCTCTAGACACTCTCCTGACACAAAATGAGTCTCTTTTCGTTCCACACGGGAAATCTTCTTTCTTGACCCTCGTCTTGTAGAATTGTGAGTTCCATGTTAGTTTTCAAAAGGAAATGTTCTTAACAACATTCAGCTCTTGGTTCTTTGAATTCACTGTTACTTTACAAAGGGAAACATTTCTCTAGACACTCTCCTGACACAAAATGAGTCTCTTTTCGTTCCACACGGGAAATCTTTCTTTACCTTCGTCTTGTAGAATTGTGCGTTCCCTGTTAGTTTTCAAAAGGAAATGTTCTTAACAACATTCAGCTCTTGGTTCTTTGAATTCACTGTTACTTTACAAAGGGAAACATTTCTCTAGACACTCTCCTGACACAAAATGAGTCTCTTTTCGTTCCCACGGGAAATCTTCTTTCTTGACCTCGTCTTGTAGAAATGAGAGTTTCCATGTTAGTTTTCAAAAGGAAATGTTCTTAACAACATTCAGCTCTTGGGTCTTTGAATTCACTGTTACTTTACAAGGGAAACATTTCTCTAGACACTCTCCTGACACAAATGAGTCTCTTTTCGTTCCACACGGGAAATCTTCTTTCTTGACCTTCGTCTTGTAGAATTGTGCGTTTCGTGTTAGTTTTCAAAAGGAAATGTTCTTAACAACATTCAGCTCTTGGTTCTTTGAATTCACTGTTACTTTACAAAGGAAAACATTTCTCTAGACACTCTCCTGACACAAAATGAGTCTCTTTTCGTTCCACACGGGAAATCTTCTTTCTTGACCCTCGTCTTGTAGAATTGTGCGTTCCATGTTAGTTTTCAAAAGGAAATGTTCTTAACAACATTCAGCTCTTGGTTCTTTGAATTCACTGTTACTTTACAAAGGGAAACATTTCTCTAGACACTCTCCTGACACAAAATGAGTCTCTTTTCGTTCCACACGGGAAATCTTCTTTCTTGACCTTCGTCTTGTAGAATTGTGCGTTTCGTGTTAGTTTTCAAAAGGAAATGTTCTTAACAACATTCAGCTCTGGTTCTTTGAATTCACTGTTACTTTACAAAGGGAAACATTTCTCTAGACACTCTCCTGACACAAAATGAGTCTCTTTTCGTTCCACACGGGAAATCTTCTTTCTTGACCTTCGTCTTGTAGAATTGTGCGTTCCGTGTTAGTTTTCAAAAGGAAATGTTCTTAACAACATTCAGCTCTTGGTTCTTTGAATTCACTGTTACTTTACAAAGGGAAACATTTCTCTAGACACTCTCCTGACACAAAATGAGTCTCTTTTCGTTCCACACGGGAAATCTTCTTTCTTGACCTTCGTCTTGTAGAATTGTGCGTTCCATGTTAGTTTTCAAAAGGAAATGTTCTTAACAACATTCAGCTCTTGGTTCTTTGAATTCACTGTTCTTTACAAAGGGAAACATTTCTCTAGACACTCTCCTGACACAAAATGAGTCTCTTTTCGTTCCACACGGGAAATCTTCTTTCTTGACCTTCGTCTTGTAGAATTGTGCGTTCCGTGTTAGTTTTCAAAAGGAAATGTTCTTAACAACATTCAGCTCTTGGTTTTTGAATTCACTGTTACTTTACAAAGGGAAACATTTCTCTAGACACTCTCCTGACACAAAATGAGTCTCTTTTCGTTCCACACGGGAAATCTTCTTTCTTGACCTTCGTCTTGTAGAATTGTGCGTTCCGTGTTAGTTTTCAAAGGAAATGTTCTTAACAACATTCAGCTCTTGGTTCTTTGAATTCACTGTTACTTTACAAAAGGAAACATTTCTCTAGACACTCTCCTGACACAAAATGAGTCTCTTTTCGTTCCACACGGGAAATCTTCTTTCTTGACCCTCGTCTTGTAGAATTGTGCGTTCCATGTTAGTTTTCAAAAGGAAATGTTCTTAACAACATTCAGCTCTTGGTTCTTTGAATTCACTGTTACTTTACAAAGGGAAACATTTCTCTAGACACTCTCCTGACACAAATGAGTCTCTTTTCGTTCCACACGGGAAATCTTCTTTCTTGACCTTCGTCTTGTAGAATTGTGCGTTCGTGTTAGTTTTCAAAAGGAAATGTTCTTAACAACATTCAGCTCTTGGTTCTTTGAATTCACTGTTACTTTACAAAGGGAAACATTTCTCTAGACACTCTCCTGACACAAAAATGAGTATCTTTTCGTTCCACACGGGAAATCTTCTTTCTTGAC
>NW_025423429.1:0-35584 GCF_020740685.1 Jaculus jaculus
AGAAAGAAGATTTCCCGTGTGGAACGAAAAGAGACTCATTTTGTGTCAGGAGAGTGTCTAGAGAAATGTTTCCCTTTGTAAAGTAACAGTGAATTCAAAGAACCAAGAGCTGAATGTTGTTAAGAACATTTCCTTTTGAAAACTAACATGGAACTCACAATTCTACAAGACGAGGTCAAGAAAGAAGATTTCCCGTGTGGAACGAAAAGAGACTCATTTTGTGTCAGGAGAGTGTCTAGAGAAATGTTTCCCTTTGTAAAGTAACAGTGAATTCAAAGAACCAAGAGCTGAATGTTGTTAAGAACATTTCCTTTTGAAAACTAACATGGAACTCACAATTCTACAAGACGAGGGTCAAGAAAGAAGATTTCCCGTGTGGAACGAAAGAGACTCATTTTGTGTCAGGAGAGTGTCTAGAGAAATGTTTCCCTTTGTAAAGTAACAGTGAATTCAAAGAACCAAGAGCTGAATGTTGTTAAGAACTTTTCCTTTTGAAAACTAACATGGAACTCACAATTCTACAAAAGGAAGGTCAAGAAAGAAGATTTCCCGTGTGGAACGAAAAGAGACTCATTTTGTGTCAGGAGAGTGTCTAGAGAAATGTTTCCCTTTGTAAAGTAACAGTGAATTCAAAGAACCAAGAGCTGAATGTTGTTAAGAACATTTCCTTTTGAAAACTAACATGGAACGCACAATTCTACAAGACGAGGGTCAAGAAAGAAGATTTCCGTGTGGAACGAAAAGAGACTCATTTTGTGTCAGGAGAGTGTCTAGAGAAATGTTTCCCTTTGTAAAGTAACAGTGAATTCAAAGAACCAAGAGCTGAATGTTGTTAAGAACATTTCCTTTTGAAAACTAACATGGAACTCACAATTCTACAAGACGAGGGTCAAGAAAGAAGATTTTCCGTGTGGAACGAAAAGAGACTCATTTTGTGTCAGGAGAGTGTCTAGAGAAATGTTTCCCTTTGTAAAGTAACAGTGAATTCAAAGAACCAAGAGCTGAATGTTGTTAAGAACATTTCCTTTTGAAAACTAACATGGAACACACAATTCTACAAGACGAAGGTCAAGAAAGAAGATTTCCCGTGTGGAACGAAAAGAGACTCATTTTGTGTCAGGAGAGTGTCTAGAGAAATGTTTCCCTTTGTAAAGTAACAGTGAATTCAAAGAACCAAGAGCTGAATGTTGTTAAGAACATTTCCTTTTGAAAACTAACATGGAACTCACAATTCTACAAGACGAGGGTCAAGAAAGAAGATTTCCCGTGTGGAACGAAAAGAGACTCATTTTGTGTCAGGAGAGTGTCTAGAGAAATGTTTCCCTTTGTAAAGTAACAGTGAATTCAAAGAACCAAGAGCTGAATGTTGTTAAGAACATTTCCTTTTGAAAACTAACAGGGAACACAATTCTACAAGACGAGGGTCAAGAAAGAAGATTTCCCGTGTGGAACGAAAAGAGACTCATTTTGTGTCAGGAGAGTGTCTAGAGAAATGTTTCCCTTTGTAAAGTAACAGTGAATTCAAAGAACCAAGAGCTGAATGTTGTTAAGAACATTTCCTTTTGAAAACTAACATGGAACGCACAATTCTACAAGACGAGGTCAAGAAAGAAGATTTCCCGTGTGGAACGAAAAGAGACTCATTTTGTGTCAGGAGAGTGTCTAGAGAAATGTTTCCCTTTGTAAAGTAACAGTGAATTCAAAGAACCAAGAGCTGAATGTTGTTAAGAACATTTCCTTTTTTAAAACTAACATGGAAAGCAAAAATCTACAAGACGAAGGTCAAGAAAGAAGATTTCCCGTGTGGAACGAAAAGAGACTCATTTTGTGTCAGGAGAGTGTCTAGAGAAATGTTTCCCTTTGTAAAGTAACAGTGAATTCAAAGAACCAAGAGCTGAATGTTGTTAAGAACATTTCCTTTTGAAAACTAACACGAACGCACAATTCTACAAGACGAAGGTCAAGAAAGAAGATTTCCCGTGTGGAACGAAAAGAGACTCATTTTGTGTCAGGAGAGTGTCTAGAGAAATGTTTCCCTTTGTAAAGTAACAGTGAATTCAAAGAACCAAGAGCTGAATGTTGTTAAGAACATTTCCTTTTGAAAACTAACATGGAACGCACAATTCTACAAGACGAGGGTCAAGAAAGAAGATTTCCCGTGTGGAACGAAAAGAGACTCATTTTGTGTCAGGAGAGTGTCTAGAGAAATGTTTCCCTTTGTAAAGTAACAGTGAATTCAAAGAACCAAGAGCTGAATGTTGTTAAGAACATTTCCTTTTGAAAACTAACATGGAACGCACAATTCTACAAGACGAGGGTCAAGAAAGAAGATTTCCCGTGTGGAACGAAAAGAGACTCATTTTGTGTCAGGAGAGTGTCTAGAGAAATGTTTCCTTTGTAAAGTAACAGTGAATTCAAAGAACCAAGAGCTGAATGTTGTTAAGAACATTTCCTTTTGAAAACTAACATGGAACGCACAATTCTACAAGACGAGGGTCAAGAAAGAAGATTTCCCGTGTGGAACGAAAAGAGACTCATTTTGTGTCAGAGAGTGTCTAGAGAAATGTTTCCCTTTGTAAAGTAACAGTGAATTCAAAGAACCAAGAGCTGAATGTTGTTAAGAACATTTCCTTTTGAAAACTAACATGGAACTCACAATTCTACAAGACGAGGGTCAAGAAAGAAGATTTCCCGTGTGGAACGAAAAGAGACTCATTTTGTGTCAGGAGAGTGTCTAGAGAAATGTTTCCCTTTGTAAAGTAACAGTGAATTCAAAGAACCAAGAGCTGAATGTTGTTAAGAACATTTCCTTTTGAAAACTAACATGGAACGCACAATTCTACAAGACGAGGGTCAAGAAAGAAGATTTCCCGTGTGGAACGAAAAGAGACTCATTTTGTGTCAGGAGAGTGTCTAGAGAAATGTTTCCCTTTGTAAAGTAACAGTGAATTCAAAGACCAAGAGCTGAATGTTGTTAAGAACATTTCCTTTTGAAAACTAACATGGAACGCACAATTCTACAAGACGAAGGTCAAGAAAGAAGATTTCCCGTGTGGAACGAAAAGAGACTCATTTTGTGTCAGGAGAGTGTCTAGAGAAATGTTTCCTTTGTAAAGTAACAGTGAATTCAAAGAACCAAGAGCTGAATGTTGTTAAGAACATTTCCTTTTGAAAACTAACATGGAACTCACAATTCTACAAGACGAGGGTCAAGAAAGAAGATTTCCCGTGTGGAACGAAAAGAGACTCATTTTGTGTCAGGAGAGTGTCTAGAGAAATGTTTCCCTTTGTAAAGTAACAGTGAATTCAAAGAACCAAGAGCTGAATGTTGTTAAGAACATTTCCTTTTGAAAACTAACACGGAACGCACAATTCTACAAGACGAGGGTCAAGAAAGAAGATTTCCCGTGTGGAACGAAAAGAGACTCATTTTGTGTCAGGAGAGTGTCTAGAGAAATGTTTCCCTTTGTAAAGTAACAGTGAATTCAAAGAACCAAGAGCTGAATGTTGTTAAGAACATTTCCTTTTGAAAACTAACAGGAAACGCACAATTCTACAAGACGAAGGTCAAGAAAGAAGATTTCCCGTGTGGAACGAAAAGAGACTCATTTTGTGTCAGGAGAGTGTCTAGAGAAATGTTTCCCTTTGTAAAGTAACAGTGAATTCAAAGAACCAAGAGCTGAATGTTGTTAAGAACATTTCCTTTTGAAAACTAACATGGAACGCACAATTCTACAAGACGAGGGTCAAGAAAGAAGATTTCCCGTGTGGAACGAAAAGAGACTCATTTTGTGTCAGGAGAGTGTCTAGAGAAATGTTTTCCTTTGTAAAGTAACAGTGAATTCAAAGAACCAAGAGCTGAATGTTGTTAAGAACATTTCCTTTTGAAAACTAACATGGAAATCACAATTCTACAAGACGAGGGTCAAGAAAGAAGATTTCCCGTGTGGAACGAAAAGAGACTCATTTTGTGTCAGGAGAGTGTCTAGAGAAATGTTTCCCTTTGTAAAGTAACAGTGAATTCAAAGAACCAAGAGCTGAATGTTGTTAAGAACATTTCCTTTTGAAAACTAACATGGAACGCACAATTCTACAAGACGAAGGTCAAGAAAGAAGATTTCCCGTGTGGAACGAAAAGAGACTCATTTTGTGTCAGGAGAGTGTCTAGAGAAATGTTTCCCTTTGTAAAGTAACAGTGAATTCAAAGAACCAAGAGCTGAATGTTGTTAAGAACATTTCCTTTTGAAAACTAACACGGAACGCACAATTCTACAAGACGAGGGTCAAGAAAGAAGATTTCCCGTGTGGAACGAAAAGAGACTCATTTTGTGTTAGGAGAGTGTCTAGAGAAGTGTTTCCCTTTGTAAAGTAACAGTGAATTCAAAGAACCAAGAGCTGAATGTTGTTAAGAACATTTCCTTTTGAAAACTAACATGGAACGCACAATTCTACAAGACGAAGGTCAAGAAAGAAGATTTCCCGTGTGGAACGAAAAGAGACTCATTTTGTGTCAGGAGAGTGTCTAGAGAAATGTTTCCCTTTGTAAAGTAACAGTGAATTCAAAGAACCAAGAGCTGAATGTTGTTAAGAACATTTCCTTTTGAAAACTAACATGGAACGCACATTCTACAAGACGAAGGTCAAGAAAGAAGATTTCCCGTGTGGAACGAAAAGAGACTCATTTTGTGTCAGGAGAGTGTCTAGAGAAATGTTTCCCTTTGTAAAGTAACAGTGAATTCAAAGAACCAAGAGCTGAATGTTGTTAAGAACATTTCCTTTTGAAAACTAACATGGAACTCACAATTCTACAAGACGAGGGTCAAGAAAGAAGATTTCCCGTGTGGAACGAAAAGAGACTCATTTTGTGTCAGGAGAGTGTCTAGAGAAATGTTTCCCTTTGTAAAGTAACAGTGAATTCAAAGAACCAAGAGCTGAATGTTGTTAAGAACATTTCCTTTTGAAAACTAACACGGAACGCACAATTCTACAAGACGAGGTCAAGAAAGAAGATTTCCCGTGTGGAACGAAAGAGACACTTTTTGTGTCAGGAGAGTGTCTAGAGAAATGTTTCCCTTTGTAAAGTAACAGTGAATTCAAAGAACCAAGAGCTGAATGTTGTTAAGAACATTTCCTTTTGAAAACTAACTTCAACTCACAATTCTACAAGACGAAGGTCAAGAAAGAAGATTTCCCGTGTGGAACGAAAAGAGACTCATTTTGTGTCAGGAGAGTGTCTAGAGAAATGTTTCCCTTTGTAAAGTAACAGTGAATTCAAAGAACCAAGAGCTGAATGTTGTTAAGAACATTTCCTTTTGAAAACTAACAGGAACGCACAATTCTACACAAGACGAGGGAAGAAAGAAGATTTCCCGTGTGGAACGAAAAGAGACTCATTTTGTGTCAGGAGAGTGTCTAGAGAAATGTTTCCCTTTGTAAAGTAACAGTGAATTCAAAGAACCAAGAGCTGAATGTTGTTAAGAACATTTCCTTTTGAAAACTAACAGGGAAATCACAATTCTACAAGACGAGGGTCAAGAAAGAAGATTTCCGTGTGGAACGAAAAGAGACTCATTTTGTGTCAGGAGAGTGTCTAGAGAAATGTTTCCCTTTGTAAAGTAACAGTGAATTCAAAGAACCAAGAGCTGAATGTTGTTAAGAACATTTCCTTTTGAAAACTAACACGAAACGCACAATTCTACAAGACGAGGGTCAAGAAAGAAGATTTCCCGTGTGGAACGAAAAGAGACTCATTTTGTGTCAGGAGAGTGTTAGAGAAATGTTTCCCTTTGTAAAGTAACAGTGAATTCAAAGAACCAAGAGCTGAATGTTGTTAAGAACATTTCCTTTTGAAAACTAACATGGAACGCACAATTCTACAAGACGAGGGTCAAGAAAGAAGATTTCCCGTGTGGAACGAAAAGAGACTCATTTTGTGTCAGGAGAGTGTCTAGAGAAATGTTTCCCTTTGTAAAGTAACAGTGAATTCAAAGAACCAAGAGCTGAATGTTGTTAAGAACATTTCCTTTTGAAAAAAAAAATGGAACGCACAATTCTACAAGACGAGGGTCAAGAAAGAAGATTTCCCGTGTGGAACGAAAAGAGACTCATTTTGTGTCAGGAGAGTGTCTAGAGAAATGTTTTCCTTTGTAAAGTAACAGTGAATTCAAAGAACCAAGAGCTGAATGTTGTTAAGAACATTTCCTTTTGAAAACTAACATGGAACGCACAATTCTACAAGACGAAGGTCAAGAAAGAAGATTTCCCGTGTGGAACGAAAAGAGACTCATTTTGTGTCAGGAGAGTGTCTAGAGAAATGTTTCCCTTTGTAAAGTAACAGTGAATTCAAAGAACCAAGAGCTGAATGTTGTTAAGAACATTTCCTTTTGAAAACTAACATGGAACACACAATTCTACAAGACGAAGGTCAAGAAAGAAGATTTCCCGTGTGGAACGAAAAGAGACTCATTTTGTGTCAGGAGAGTGTCTAGAGAAATGTTTCCCTTTGTAAAGTAACAGTGAATTCAAAGAACCAAGAGCTGAATGTTGTTAAGAAAATTTCCTTTTGAAAACTAACATGGAACACAAAATTCTACAAGACGAGGGTCAAGAAAGAAGATTTCCCGTGTGGAACGAAAAGAGACTCATTTTGTGTCAGGAGAGTGTCTAGAGAAATGTTTCCCTTTGTAAAGTAACAGTGAATTCAAAGAACAAGAGCTGAATGTTGTTAAGAACATTTCCTTTTGAAAACTAACATGAAACTCACAATTCTACAAGACGAGGGTCAAGAAAGAAGATTTCCCGTGTGGAACGAAAAGAGACTCATTTTGTGTCAGGAGAGTGTCTAGAGAAATGTTTCCCTTTGTAAAGTAACAGTGAATTCAAAGAACCAAGAGCTGAATGTTGTTAAGAACATTTCCTTTTGAAAACTAACATGGAACGCACAATTCTACAAGACGAAGGTCAAGAAAGAAGATTTCCCGTGTGGAACGAAAAGAGACTCATTTTGTGTCAGGAGAGTGTCTAGAGAAATGTTTCCTTTGTAAAGTAACAGTGAATTCAAAGAACCAAGAGCTGAATGTTGTTAAGAACATTTCCTTTTGAAACTAACATGGAACGCACAATTCTACAAGACGAGGGTCAAGAAAGAAGATTTCCCGTGTGGAACGAAAAGAGACTCATTTGTGTCAGGAGAGTGTCTAGAGAATGTTTCCCTTTGTAAAGTAACAGTGAATTCAAAGAACCAAGAGCTGAATGTTGTTAAGAACATTTCCTTTTGAAAACTAACACGGAACGCACAATTCTACAAGACGAAGGTCAAGAAAGAAGATTTCCCGTGTGGAACGAAAGAGACTCATTTTGTGTCAGGAGAGTGTCTAGAGAAATGTTTCCCTTTGTAAAGTAACAGTGAATTCAAAGAACCAAGAGCTGAATGTTGTTAAGAACATTTCCTTTTGAAAACTAACACGGAACGCACAATTCTACAAGACGAGGGTCAAGAAAGAAGATTTCCCGTGTGGAACGAAAAGAGACTCATTTTGTGTCAGGAGAGTGTCTAGAGAAATGTTTCCTTTGTAAAGTAACAGTGAATTCAAAGAACCAAGAGCTGAATGTTGTTAAGAACATTTCCTTTTGAAAACTAACATGGAACGCACAATTCTACAAGACGAGGTCAAGAAAGAAGATTTCCCGTGTGGAACGAAAAGAGACTCATTTTGTGTCAGGAGAGTGTCTAGAGAAATGTTTCCCTTTGTAAAGTAACAGTGAATTCAAAGAACCAAGAGCTGAATGTTGTTAAGAACATTTCCTTTTGAAAACTAACATGGAACGCACAATTCTACAAGACGAGGGTCAAGAAAGAAGATTTCCCGTGTGGAACGAAAAGAGACTCATTTTGTGTCAGGAGAGTGTCTAGAGAAATGTTCCCTTTGTAAAGTAACAGTGAATTCAAAGAACCAAGAGCTGAATGTTGTTAAGAACATTTCCTTTTGAAAACTAACATGGAACGCACAATTCTACAAGACGAGGGTCAAGAAAGAAGATTTCCCGTGTGGAACGAAAAGAGACTCATTTGTGTCAGGAGAGTGTCTAGAGAAATGTTTCCCTTTGTAAAGTAACAGTGAATTCAAAGAACCAAGAGCTGAATGTTGTTAAGAACATTTCCTTTTGAAAACTAATATGGAACACACAATTCTACAAGACGACAGTCAAGAAAGAAGATTTCCCGTGTGGAACGAAAAGAGACTCATTTTGTGTCAGGAGAGTGTCTAGAGAAGTGTTTCCCTTTGTAAAGTAACAGTGAATTCAAAGAAATCACGAGCTGAATGATGTTAAGAACATTTCCTTTTGAAAACTAACATGAAACGCACAATTCTACAAGGCGAAGGTTAAGAAAGAAGATTTCCCGTGTGGAACGAAAAGAGACTCATTTTGTGTCAGGAGAGTGTCTAGAGAAATGTTTCCCTTTGTAAAGTAACAGTGAATTCAAAGAACCAAGAGCTGAATGTTGTTAAGAACATTTCCTTTTGAAAACTAACAGGAACTCACAATTCTACAAGACGAAGGTCAAGAAAGAAGATTTCCCGTGTGGAACGAAAAGAGACTCATTTTGTGTCAGGAGAGTGTCTAGAGAAATGTTTCCTTTGTAAAGTAACAGTGAATTCAAAGAACCAAGAGCTGAATGTTGTTAAGAACATTTCCTTTTGAAAACTAACATGGAACGCACAATTCTACAAGACGAGGGTCAAGAAAGAAGATTTCCCGTGTGGAACGAAAAGAGACTCATTTTGTGTCAGGAGAGTGTCTAGAGAAATGTTTCCCTTTGTAAAGTAACAGTGAATTCAAAGAACCAAGAGCTGAATGTTGTTAAGAACATTTCCTTTTGAAAACTAACATGGAACGCACAATTCTACAAGACGAGGGTCAAGAAAGAAGATTTCCCATGTGGAACGAAAAGAGACTCATTTTGTGTCAGGAGAGTGTCTAGAGAAATGTTTCCCTTTTTAAAGTAACAGTGAATTCAAAGAACCAAGAGCTGAATGTTGTTAAGAACATTTCCTTTTGAAAACTAACACGGAACGCACAATTCTACAAGACGAGGGTCAAGAAAGAAGATTTCCCGTGTGGAACGAAAAGAGACTCATTTTGTGTCAGGAGAGTGTCTAGAGAAATGTTTCCCTTTGTAAAGTAACAGTGAATTCAAAGAACCAAGAGCTGAATGTTGTTAAGACATTTCCTTTTGAAAACTAACATGGAACGCACAATTCTACAAGACGAGGGTCAAGAAAGAAGATTTCCCGTGTGGAACGAAAAGAGACTCATTTTGTGTCAGGAGAGTGTCTAGAGAAATGTTTCCCTTTGTAAAGTAACAGTGAATTCAAAGAACCAAGAGCTGAATGTTGTTAAGAACATTTCCTTTTGAAAACTAACATGGAACCACAATTCTACAAGACGAAGGGTCAGAAGAAAAAAAGATTTCCCGTGTGGAACGAAAAGAGACTCATTTTGTGTCAGGAGAGTGTCTAGAGAAATGTTTCCCTTTGTAAAGTAACAGTGAATTCAAAGAACCAAGAGCTGAATGTTGTTAAGAACATTTCCTTTTGAAAACTAACATGGAACGCACAATTCTACAAGACGAGGTCAAGAAAGAAGATTTCCCGTGTGGAACGAAAAGAGACTCATTTTGTGTCAGGAGAGTGTCTAGAGAAATGTTTCCCTTTGTAAAGTAACAGTGAATTCAAAGAACCAAGAGCTGAATGTTGTTAAGAACATTTCCTTTTGAAAACTAACATGGAACGCACAATTCTACAAGACGAGGGTCAAGAAAGAAGATTTCCCGTGTGGAACGAAAAGAGACTCATTTTGTGTCAGGAGAGTGTCTAGAGAAATGTTTCCCTGTAAAGTAACAGTGAATTCAAAGAACCAAGAGCTGAATGTTGTTAAGAACATTTCCTTTTGAAAACTAACGGGGAACACACAATTCTACAAGACGAGGGTCAAGAAAGAAGATTTCCCGTGTGGAACGAAAGAGACTCATTTTGTGTCAGGAGAGTGTCTAGAGAAATGTTTCCCTTTGTAAAGTAACAGTGAATTCAAAGAACCAAGAGCTGAATGTTGTTAAGAACATTTCCTTTGAAAACTAACACGGAACGCACAATTCTACAAGACGAGGGTCAAGAAAGAAGATTTCCCGTGTGGAACGAAAAGAGACTCATTTTGTGTCAGGAGAGTGTAGAGAGAATTGTTTCCCTTTGTAAAGTAACAGTGAATTCAAAGAAACCAAGAGCTGAATGTTGTTAAGAACATTTCCTTTTGAAAACTAACATGGAACTCACAATTCTACAAGACGAAGGTCAAGAAAGAAGATTTCCCGTGTGGAACGAAAAGAGACTCATTTTGTGTCAGGAGAGTGTCTAGAGAAATGTTTCCCTTTGTAAAGTAACAGTGAATTCAAAGAACCAAGAGCTGAATGTTGTTAAGAACATTTCCTTTTGAAAACTAACATGGAACTCACAATTCTACAAGACAAGGGTCAAGAAAGAAGATTTCCCGTGTGGAACGAAAAGAGACTCATTTTGTGTCAGGAGAGTGTCTAGAGAAATGTTTCCCTTTGTAAAGTAACAGTGAATTCAAAGAACCAAGAGCTGAATGTTGTTAAGAACATTCCTTTTGAAAACTAACATGGAACGCACAATTCTACAAGACGAGGTCAAGAAAGAAGATTTCCCGTGTGGAACGAAAAGAGACTCATTTTGTGTCAGGAGAGTGTCTAGAGAAATGTTTCCCTTTGTAAAGTAACAGTGAATTCAAAGAACCAAGAGCTGAATGTTGTTAAGAACATTTCCTTTTGAAAACTAACATGGAACTCACAATTCTACAAGACGAGGGTCAAGAAAGAAGATTTCCCGTGTGGAACGAAAAGAGACTCATTTTGTGTCAGGAGAGTGTCTAGAGAAATGTTTCCCTTTGTAAAGTAACAGTGAATTCAAAGAACCAAGAGCTGAATGTTGTTAAGAACATTTCCTTTTGAAAACTAACATGGAACGCACAATTGTATAGGACGCGGGTCAAGAAAGAAGATTTACCGGGTGGAACGAAAAGAGACTCATTTTGTGTCAGGAGAGTGTCTAGAGAAATGTTTCCCTTTGTAAAGTAACAGTGAATTCAAAGAACCAAGAGCTGAATGTTGTTAAGAACATTTCCTTTTGAAAACTAACATGGAACGCACAATTCTACAGACGAGGGTCAAGAAAGAAGATTTCCCGTGTGGAACGAAAAGAGACTCATTTTGTGTCAGGAGAGTGTCTAGAGAAATGTTTCCCTTTGTAAAGTAACAGTGAATTCAAAGAACCAAGAGCTGAATGTTGTTAAGAACATTTCCTTTTGAAAACTAACACGGAACTCACAATTCTACAAGTGGAGGGTCAAGAAAGAAGATTTCCGTGTGGAACGAAAAGAGACTCATTTTGTGTCAGGAGAGTGTCTAGAGAAATGTTTCCCTTTGTAAAGTAACAGTGAATTCAAAGAACCAAGAGCTGAATGTTGTTAAGAACATTTCCTTTGAAAACTAACATGGAACGCACAATTCTACAAGACGAGGGTCAAGAAAGAAGATTTCCCGTGTGGAACGAAAAGAGACTCATTTTGTGTCAGGAGAGTGTCTAGAGAAATGTTTCCCTTTGTAAAGTAACAGTGAATTCAAAGAACCAAGAGCTGAATGTTGTTAAGAACATTTCCTTTTGAAAACTAACATGGAACTCACAATTCTACAAGACGAAGGTCAAGAAAGAAGATTTCCCGTGTGGAACGAAAAGAGACTCATTTTGTGTCAGGAGAGTGTCTAGAGAAATGTTTCCCTTTGTAAAGTAACAGTGAATTCAAAGAACCAAGAGCTGAATGTTGTTAAGAACATTTCCTTTTGAAAACTAACACGAAATCACAATTCTACAAGACGAAGGTCAAGAAAGAAGATTTCCGTGTGGAACGAAAAGAGACTCATTTTGTGTCAGGAGAGTGTCTAGAGAAATGTTTCCCTTTGTAAAGTAACAGTGAATTCAAAGAACCAAGAGCTGAATGTTGTTAAGAACATTTCCTTTTGAAAACTAACATGGAACTCACAATTCTACAAGACGAGGGTCAAGAAAGAAGATTTCCCGTGTGGAACGAAAAGAGACTCATTTTGTGTCAGGAGAGTGTCTAGAGAAATGTTTCCCTTTGTAAAGTAACAGTGAATTCAAAGAACCAAGAGCTGAATGTTGTTAAGAACATTTCCTTTTGAAAACTAACATGGAACTCACAATTCTACAAGACGAAGGTCAAGAAAGAAGATTTCCCGTGTGGAACGAAAAGAGACTCATTTTGTGTCAGGAGAGTGTCTAGAGAAATGTTTCCCTTTGTAAAGTAACAGTGAATTCAAAGAACCAAGAGCTGAATGTTGTTAAGAACATTTCCTTTTGAAAACTAACATGGAACTCACAATTCTACAAGACGAGGGTCAAGAAAGAAGATTTCCCGTGTGGAACGAAAAGAGACTCATTTTGTGTCAGGAGAGTGTCTAGAGAAATGTTTCCCTTTGTAAAGTAACAGTGAATTCAAAGAACCAAGAGCTGAATGTTGTTAAGAACATTTCATTTTGAAAACTAACATGGAACGCACAATTCTACAAGACGAAGGTCAAGAAAGAAGATTTCCCGTGTGGAACGAAAAGAGACTCATTTTGTGTCAGGAGAGTGTCTAGAGAAATGTTTCCCTTTGTAAAGTAACAGTGAATTCAAAGAACCAAGAGCTGAATGTTGTTAAGAACATTTCCTTTTGAAAACTAACATGGAACGCACAATTCTACAAGACGAGGGTCAAGAAAGAAGATTTCCCGTGTGGAACGAAAAGATACTCATTTTGTGTCAGGAGAGTGTCTAGAGAAATGTTTCCCTTTGTAAAGTAACAGTGAATTCAAAGAACCAAGAGCTGAATGTTGTTAAGAACATTTCCTTTTGAAAACTAACATGGAACGCACAATTCTACAAGACGAGGTGAAAGAAAGAAGATTTCCCGTGTGGAACGAAAAGAGACTCATTTTGTGTCAGGAGAGTGTCTAGAGAAATGTTTCCCTTTGTAAAGTAACAGTGAATTCAAAGAACCAAGAGCTGAATGTTGTTAAGAACATTTCCTTTTGAAAACTAACATGGAACGCACAATTCTACAAGACGAGGGTCAAGAAAGAAGATTTCCCGTGTGGAACGAAAAGAGACTCATTTTGTGTCAGAGAGTGTCTAGAGAAATGTTTCCCTTTGTAAAGTAACAGTGAATTCAAAGAACCAAGAGCTGAATGTTGTTAAGAACATTTCCTTTTGAAAACTAACATGGAACGCACAATTCTACAAGACGAGGGTCAAGAAAGAAGATTTCCCGTGTGGAACGAAAAGAGACTCATTTTGTGTCAGGAGAGTGTCTAGAGAAATGTTTCCCTTTGTAAAGTAACAGTGAATTCAAAGAACCAAGAGCTGAATGTTGTTAAGAACATTTCCTTTTGAAAACTAACATGGAACGCACAATTCTACAAGAGGACGGTCAAGAAAGAAGATTTCCCGTGTGGAACGAAAAGAGACTCATTTTTGTCAGGAGAGTGTCTAGAGAAATGTTTCCCTTTGTAAAGTAACAGTGAATTCAAAGAACCAAGAGCTGAATGTTGTTAAGAACATTTCCTTTTGAAAACTAACATGGAACTCACAATTCTACAAGACGAGGGTCAAGAAAGAAGATTTCCCGTGTGGAACGAAAAGAGACTCATTTTGTGTCAGGAGAGTGTCTAGAGAAATGTTTCCCTTTGTAAAGTAACAGTGAATTCAAAGAACCAAGAGCTGAATGTTGTTAAGAACATTTCCTTTTGAAAACTAACATGGAACTCACAATTCTACAAGACGAGGTCAAGAAAGAAGATTTCCCGTGTGGAACGAAAAGAGACTCATTTTGTGTCAGGAGAGTGTCTAGAGAAATGTTTCCCTTTGTAAAGTAACAGTGAATTCAAAGAACCAAGAGCTGAATGTTGTTAAGAACATTTCCTTTTGAAAACTAACATGGAACGCACAATTCTACAAGACGAGGGTCAAGAAAGAAGATTTCCCGTGTGGAACGAAAAGAGACTCATTTTGTGTCAGGAGAGTGTCTAGAGAAATGTTTCCCTTTGTAAAGTAACAGTGAATTCAAAGAACCAAGAGCTGAATGTTGTTAAGAACATTTCCTTTTGAAAACTAACATGGAACTCACAATTCTACAAGACGAAGGTCAAGAAAGAAGATTTCCCGTGTGGAACGAAAAGAGACTCATTTTGTGTCAGGAGAGTGTCTAGAGAAATGTTTCCCTTTGTAAAGTAACAGTGAATTCAAAGAACCAAGAGCTGAATGTTGTTAAGAACATTTCCTTTTGAAAACTAACATGGAACGCACAATTCTACAAGACGAGGTCAAGAAAGAAGATTTCCCGTGTGGAACGAAAAGAGACTCATTTTGTGTCAGGAGAGTGTCTAGAGAAATGTTTCCCTTTGTAAAGTAACAGTGAATTCAAAGAACCAAGAGCTGAATGTTGTTAAGAACATTTCCTTTTGAAAACTAACATGGAACGCACAATTCTACAAGACGAAGGTCAAGAAAGAAGATTTCCCGTGTGGAACGAAAAGAGACTCATTTTGTGTCAGGAGAGTGTCTAGAGAAATGTTTCCCTTTGTAAAGTAACAGTGAATTCAAAGAACCAAGAGCTGAATGTTGTTAAGAACATTTCCTTTTGAAAACTAACATGGAACGCACAATTCTACAAGACGAGGGTCAAGAAAGAAGATTTCCCGTGTGGAACGAAAAGAGACTCATTTTGTGTCAGGAGAGTGTCTAGAGAAATGTTTCCTTTGTAAAGTAACAGTGAATTCAAAGAACCAAGAGCTGAATGTTGTTAAGAACATTTCCTTTTGAAAACTAACATGGAACTCACAATTCTACAAGACGAAGGTCAAGAAAGAAGATTTCCCGTGTGGAACGAAAAGAGACTCATTTTGTGTCAGGAGAGTGTCTAGAGAAATGTTTCCCTTTGTAAAGTAACAGTGAATTCAAAGAACCAAGAGCTGAATGTTGTTAAGAACATTTCCTTTTGAAAACTAACATGGAACGCACAATTCTACAAGACGAAGGTCAAGAAAGAAGATTTCCCGTGTGGAACGAAAAGAGACTCATTTTGTGTCAGGAGAGTGTCTAGAGAAATGTTTCCCTTTGTAAAGTAACAGTGAATTCAAAGAACCAAGAGCTGAATGTTGTTAAGAACATTTCCTTTTGAAAACTAACATGGAACGCACAATTCTACAAGACGAGGGTCAAGAAAGAAGATTTCCCGTGTGGAACGAAAAGAGACTCATTTTGTGTCAGGAGAGTGTCTAGAGAAATGTTTCCCTTTGTAAAGTAACAGTGAATTCAAAGAACCAAGAGCTGAATGTTGTTAAGAACATTTCCTTTTGAAAACTAACATGGAACGCACAATTCTACAAGACGAGGGTCAAGAAAGAAGATTTCCCGTGTGGAACGAAAAGAGACTCATTTTGTGTCAGGAGAGTGTCTAGAGAAATGTTTCCCTTTGTAAAGTAACAGTGAATTCAAAGAACCAAGAGCTGAATGTTGTTAAGAACATTTCCTTTTGAAAACTAACGTGGAACTCAAAATTCTCCAAGACGAGGTCAAGAAAGAAGATTTCCCGTGTGGAACGAAAAGAGACTCATTTTGTGTCAGGAGAGTGTCTAGAGAAATGTTTCCCTTTGTAAAGTAACAGTGAATTCAAAGAACCAAGAGCTGAATGTTGTTAAGAACATTTCCTTTTGAAAACTAACATGGAACGCACAATTCTACAAGACGAGGGTCAAGAAAGAAGATTTCCCGTGTGGAACGAAAAGAGACTCATTTTGTGTCAGGAGAGTGTCTAGAGAAATGTTTCCCTTTGTAAAGTAACAGTGAATTCAAAGAACCAAGAGCTGAATGTTGTTAAGAACATTTCCTTTTGAAAACTAACATGGAACTCACAATTCTACAAGACGAGGGTCAAGAAAGAAGATTTCCCGTGTGGAACGAAAAGAGACTCATTTTGTGTCAGGAGAGTGTCTAGAGAAATGTTTCCCTTTGTAAAGTAACAGTGAATTCAAAGAACCAAGAGCTGAATGTTGTTAAGAACATTTCCTTTTGAAAACTAACATGGAACGCACAATTCTACAAGACGAAGGTCAAGAAAGAAGATTTCCCGTGTGGAACGAAAAGAGACTCATTTTGTGTCAGGAGAGTGTCTAGAGAAATGTTTCCCTTTGTAAAGTAACAGTGAATTCAAAGAACCAAGAGCTGAATGTTGTTAAGAACATTTCCTTTTGAAAACTAACATGGAACGCACAATTCTACAAGACGAAGGTCAAGAAAGAAGATTTCCCATGTGGAACGAAAAGAGACTCATTTTGTGTCAGGAGAGTGTCTAGAGAAATGTTTCCCTTTGTAAAGTAACAGTGAATTCAAAGAACCAAGAGCTGAATGTTGTTAAGAACATTTCCTTTTGAAAACTAACATGGAACGCACAATTCTACAAGACGAGGGTCAAGAAAGAAGATTTCCCGTGTGGAACGAAAAGAGACTCATTTTGTGTCAGGAGAGTGTCTAGAGAAATGTTTCCCTTTGTAAAGTAACAGTGAATTCAAAGAACCAAGAGCTGAATGTTGTTAAGAACATTTCCTTTTGAAAACTAACATGGAACACACAATTCTACAAGACGAGGGGCAAGAAAGAAGATTTCCCGTGTGGAACTTAAGGAGACTCATTTTGTGTCAGGAGAGTGTTTAGAGAAATGTTTCCCTTTGTAAAGGAACAGTGAATTCAAAGAACCAAGAGCTGAATGTTGTTAAGAACATTTCCTTTTGAAAACTAACATGGAACGCACAATTCTACAAGATGAGGGTCAAGAAAGAAGATTTCCCATGTGGAACGAAAAGAGACTCACTTTGTGTCAGGAGAGTGTCTAGAGAAATGTTTCCCTTTGTAAAGTAACAGTGAATTCAAAGAACCAAGAGCTGAATGTTGTTAAGAACATTTCCTTTTGAAAACTAACATGGAACGCACAATTCTACAAGACGAGGTCAAGAAAGAAGATTTCCCGTGTGGAACGAAAAGAGACTCATTTTGTGTCAGGAGAGTGTCTAGAGAAATGTTTCCCTTTGTAAAGTAACAGTGAATTCAAAGAACCAAGAGCTGAATGTTGTTAAGAACATTTCCTTTTGAAAACTAACATGGAACGCACAATTCTACAAGAGGACAGTCAAGAAAGAAGATTTCCCGTGTGGAACGAAAAGAGACTCATTTTGTGTCAGGAGAGTGTCTAGAGAAATGTTTCCTTTGTAAAGTAACAGTGAATTCAAAGAACCAAGAGCTGAATGTTGTTAAGAACATTTCCTTTTGAAAACTAACATGGAACGCACAATTCTACAAGACGAGGGTCAAGAAAGAAGATTTCCCGTGTGGAACGAAAAGAGACTCATTTTGTGTCAGGAGAGTGTCTAGAGAAATGTTTCCCTTTGTAAAGTAACAGTGAATTCAAAGAACCTAGAACTGAATGTTGTTGAGATCATTTCCTTGAAAACTAACATGGAACGCACAATTCTACAAGACGAGGTGAAAGAAAGAAGATTTCCCGTGTGGAACGAAAAGAGACTCATTTTGTGTCAGGAGAGTGTCTAGAGAAATGTTTCCCTTTGTAAAGTAACAGTGAATTCAAAGAACCAAGAGCTGAATGTTGTTAAGAACATTTCCTTTTGAAAACTAACATGGAACGCACAATTCTACAAGACGAAGGTCAAGAAAGAAGATTTCCCGTGTGGAACGAAAAGAGACTCATTTTGTGTCAGGAGAGTGTCTAGAGAAATGTTTCCCTTTGTAAAGTAACAGTGAATTCAAAGAACCAAGAGCTGAATGTTGTTAAGAACATTTCCTTTTGAAAACTAACACGGAACGCACAATTCTACAAGACGAGGGTCAAGAAAGAAGATTTCCCGTGTGGAACGAAAAGAGACTCATTTTGTGTCAGGAGAGTGTCTAGAGAAATGTTTCCCTTTGTAAAGTAACAGTGAATTCAAAGAACCAAGAGCTGAATGTTGTTAAGAACATTTCCTTTTGAAAACTAACATGGAACGCACAATTCTACAAGACGAGGGTCAAGAAAGAAGATTTCCCGTGTGGAACGAAAAGAGACTCATTTTGTGTCAGGAGAGTGTCTAGAGAAATGTTTCCCTTTGTAAAGTAACAGTGAATTCAAAGAACCAAGAGCTGAATGTTGTTAAGAACATTTCCTTTTGAAAACTAACATGGAACGCACAATTCTACAAGACGAGGGTCAAGAAAGAAGATTTCCCGTGTGGAACGAAAAGAGACTCATTTTGTGTCAGGAGAGTGTCTAGAGAAATGTTTCCCTTTGTAAAGTAACAGTGAATTCAAAGAACCAAGAGCTGAATGTTGTTAAGAACATTTCCTTTTGAAAACTAACATGGAACGCACAATTCTACAAGACGAAGGTCAAGAAAGAAGATTTCCCGTGTGGAACGAAAAGAGACTCATTTTGTGTCAGGAGAGTGTCTAGAGAAATGTTTCCCTTTGTAAAGTAACAGTGAATTCAAAGAACCAAGAGCTGAATGTTGTTAAGAACATTTCCTTTTGAAAACTAACATGGAACGCACAATTCTACAAGACGAGGGTCAAGAAAGAAGATTTCCCGTGTGGAACGAAAAGAGACTCATTTTGTGTCAGGAGAGTGTCTAGAGAAATGTTTCCCTTTGTAAAGTAACAGTGAATTCAAAGAACCAAGAGCTGAATGTTGTTAAGAACATTTCCTTTTGAAAACTAACATGGAACGCACAATTCTACAAGACGAGGGTCAAGAAAGAAGATTTCCCATGTGGAACGAAAAGAGACTCATTTTGTGTCAGGAGAGTGTCTAGAGAAATGTTTCCCTTTGTAAAGTAACAGCGAATTCAAAGAACCAAGAGCTGAATGTTGTTAAGAACATTTCCTTTTGAAAACTAACATGGAACGCACAATTCTACAAGACGAAGGTCAAGAAAGAAGATTTCCCGTGTGGAACGAAAAGAGACTCATTTTGTGTCAGGAGAGTGTCTAGAGAAATGTTTCCCTTTGTAAAGTAACAGTGAATTCAAAGAACCAAGAGCTGAATGTTGTTAAGAACATTTCCTTTTGAAAACTAACATGGAACGCACAATTCTACAAGACGAGGGTCAAGAAAGAAGATTTCCCGTGTGGAACGAAAAGAGACTCATTTTGTGTCAGGAGAGTGTCTAGAGAAATGTTTCCCTTTGTAAAGTAACAGTGAATTCAAAGAACCAAGAGCTGAATGTTGTTAAGAACATTTCCTTTTGAAAACTAACATGGAACGCACAATTCTACAAGATGAAGGTCAAGAAAGAAGATTTCCCGTGTGGAACGAAAAGAGACTCATTTTGTGTCAGGAGAGTGTCTAGAGAAATGTTTCCCTTTGTAAAGTAACAGTGAATTCAAAGAACCAAGAGCTGAATGTTGTTAAGAACATTTCCTTTTGAAAACTAACATGGAACGCACAATTCTACAAGACGAGGGTCAAGAAAGAAGATTTCCCATGTGGAACGAAAAGAGACTCATTTTGTGTCAGGAGAGTGTCTAGAGAAATGTTTCCCTTTGTAAAGTAACAGTGAATTCAAAGAACCAAGAGCTGAATGTTGTTAAGAACATTTCCTTTTGAAAACTAACATGGAACGCACAATTCTACAAGACGAAGGTCAAGAAAGAAGATTTCCCGTGTGGAACGAAAAGAGACTCATTTTGTGTCAGGAGAGTGTCTAGAGAAATGTTTCCCTTTGTAAAGTAACAGTGAATTCAAAGAACCAAGAGCTGAATGTTGTTAAGAACATTTCCTTTTGAAAACTAACATGGAACGCACAATTCTACAAGACGAGGGTCAAGAAAGAAGATTTCCCGTGTGGAACGAAAAGAGACTCATTTTGTGTCAGGAGAGTGTCTAGAGAAATGTTTCCCTTTGTAAAGTAACAGTGAATTCAAAGAACCAAGAGCTGAATGTTGTTAAGAACATTTCCTTTTGAAAACTAACATGGAACGCACAATTCTACAAGACGAGGGTCAAGAAAGAAGATTTCCCGTGTGGAACGAAAAGAGACTCATTTTGTGTCAGGAGAGTGTCTAGAGAAATGTTTCCCTTTGTAAAGTAACAGTGAATTCAAAGAACCAAGAGCTGAATGTTGTTAAGAACATTTCCTTTTGAAAACTAACATGGAACGCACAATTCTACAAGACGAAGGTGAAGAAAGAAGATTTCCCGTGTGGAACGAAAAGAGACTCATTTTGTGTCAGGAGAGTGTCTAGAGAAATGTTTCCCTTTGTAAAGTAACAGTGAATTCAAAGAACCAAGAGCTGAATGTTGTTAAGAACATTTCCTTTTGAAAACTAACACAGAACGCACAATACTACTAGACGAGGGTCAAGAAAGAAGATTTCCCGTGTGGAACGAAAAGAGACTCATTTTGTGTCAGGAGAGTGTCTAGAGAAATGTTTCCCTTTGTAAAGTAACAGTGAATTCAAAGAACCAAGAGCTGAATGTTGTTAAGAACATTTCCTTTTGAAAACTAACATGGAACGCACAATTCTACAAGACGAGGGTCAAGAAAGAAGATTTCCCGTGTGGAACGAAAAGAGACTCATTTTGTGTCAGGAGAGTGTCTAGAGAAATGTTTCCCTTTGTAAAGTAACAGTGAATTCAAAGAACCAAGAGCTGAATGTTGTTAAGAACATTTCCTTTTGAAAAATAACACGAACGCACAATTCTACAAGACGAGGTCAAGAAAGAAGATTTCCCGTGTGGAACGAAAAGAGACTCATTTTGTGTCAGGAGAGTGTCTAGAGAAATGTTTCCCTTTGTAAAGTAACAGTGAATTCAAAGAACCAAGAGCTGAATGTTGTTAAGAACATTTCCTTTTGAAAACTAACACGGAACGCACAATTCTACAAGACGAGGGTCAAGAAAGAAGATTTCCCGTGTGGAACGAAAAGAGACTCATTTTGTGTCAGGAGAGTGTCTAGAGAAATGTTTCCCTTTGTAAAGTAACAGTGAATTCAAAGAACCAAGAGCTGAATGTTGTTAAGAACATTTCCTTTTGAAAACTAACATGGAACGCACAATTCTACAAGACGAGGGTCAAGAAAGAAGATTTCCCGTGTGGAACGAAAAGAGACTCATTTTGTGTCAGGAGAGTGTCTAGAGAAATGTTTCCCTTTGTAAAGTAACAGTGAATTCAAAGAACCAAGAGCTGAATGTTGTTAAGAACATTTCCTTTTGAAAACTAACATGGAACGCACAATTCTACAAGACGAGGGTCAAGAAAGAAGATTTCCCGTGTGGAACGAAAAGAGACTCATTTTGTGTCAGGAGAGTGTCTAGAGAAATGTTTCCCTTTGTAAAGTAACAGTGAATTCAAAGAACCAAGAGCTGAATGTTGTTAAGAACATTTCCTTTTGAAAACTAACATGGAACACACAATTCTACAAGAGGACGGTCAAGAAAGAAGATTTCCCGTGTGGAACGAAAAGAGACTCATTTTGTGTCAGGAGAGTGTCTAGAGAAATGTTTCCCTTTGTAAAGTAACAGTGAATTCAAAGAACCAAGAGCTGAATGTTGTTAAGAACATTTCCTTTTGAAAACTAACATGGAAAGCACAAATCAACAAGACGAAGGTCAAGAAAGAAGATTTCCCGTGTGCAACGAAAAGAGACTCATTTTGTGTCAGGAGAGTGTCTAGAGAAATGTTTCCCTTTGTAAAGTAACAGTGAATTCAAAGAACCAAGAGCTGAATGTTGTTAAGAACATTTCCTTTTGAAAACTAACATGGAACGCACAATTCTACAAGACGAGGGTCAAGAAAGAAGATTTCCCGTGTGGAACGAAAAGAGACTCATTTTGTGTCAGGAGAGTGTCTAGAGAAATGTTTCCCTTTGTAAAGTAACAGTGAATTCAAAGAACCAAGAGCTGAATGTTGTTAAGAACATTTCCTTTTGAAAACTAACATGGAACGCACAATTCTACAAGACGAAGGTCAAGAAAGAAGATTTCCCGTGTGGAACGAAAAGAGACTCATTTTGTGTCAGGAGAGTGTCTAGAGAAATGTTTCCCTTTGTAAAGTAACAGTGAATTCAAAGAACCAAGAGCTGAATGTTGTTAAGAACATTTCCTTTTGAAAACTAACACGGAACGCACAATTCTAAAAGGCGAGGTCAAGAAAAAAGATTTCCCGTGTGGAACGAAAAGAGACTCATTTTGTGTCAGGAGAGTGTCTAGAGAAATGTTTCCCTTTGTAAAGTAACAGTGAATTCAAAGAACCAAGAGCTGAATGTTGTTAAGAACATTTCCTTTTGAAAACTAACATGGAACGCACAATTCTACAAGACGAGGGTCAAGAAAGAAGATTTCCCGTGTGGAACGAAAAGAGACTCATTTTGTGTCAGGAGAGTGTCTAGAGAAATGTTTCCCTTTGTAAAGTAACAGTGAATTCAAAGAACCAAGAGCTGAATGTTGTTAAGAACATTTCCTTTTGAAAACTAACACGAAACGCACAATTCTACAAGACGAAGGTCAAGAAAGAAGATTTCCCGTGTGGAACGAAAAGAGACTCATTTTGTGTCAGGAGAGTGTCTAGAGAAGTGTTTCCCTTTGTAAAGTAACAGTGAATTCAAAGAACCAAGAGCTGAATGTTGTTAAGAACATTTCCTTTTGAAAACTAACATGGAACGCACAATTCTACAAGACGAAGGTCAAGAAAGAAGATTTCCCGTGTGGAACGAAAAGAGACTCATTTTGTGTCAGGAGAGTGTCTAGAGAAATGTTTCCCTTTGTAAAGTAACAGTGAATTCAAAGAACCAAGAGCTGAATGTTGTTAAGAACATTTCCTTTTGAAAACTAACATGGAACGCACAATTCTACAAGACGAAGGTCAAGAAAGAAGATTTCCCGTGTGGAACGAAAAGAGACTCATTTTGTGTCAGGAGAGTGTCTAGAGAAATGTTTCCCTTTGTAAAGTAACAGTGAATTCAAAGAACCAAGAGCTGAATGTTGTTAAGAACATTTCCTTTTGAAAACTAACATGGAACGCACAATTCTACAAGACGAAGGTCAAGAAAGAAGATTTCCCGTGTGGAACGAAAAGAGACTCATTTTGTGTCAGGAGAGTGTCTAGAGAAATGTTTCCCTTTGTAAAGTAACAGTGAATTCAAAGAACCAAGAGCTGAATGTTGTTAAGAACATTTCCTTTTGAAAACTAACATGGAACGCACAATTCTACAAGACGAAGGTCAAGAAAGAAGATTTCCCGTGTGGAACGAAAAGAGACTCATTTTGTGTCAGGAGAGTGTCTAGAGAAATGTTTCCCTTTGTAAAGTAACAGTGAATTCAAAGAACCAAGAGCTGAATGTTGTTAAGAACATTTCCTTTTGAAAACTAACAGCGAACGCACAATTCTACAAGACGAGGGTCAAGAAAGAAGATATCCCGTGTGGAACGAAAAGAGA
Organism: Jaculus jaculus; assembly: GCF_020740685.1. NCBI lineage: Eukaryota > Metazoa > Chordata > Mammalia > Rodentia > Dipodidae > Jaculus > Jaculus jaculus. The sequence goes on from NW_025423429.1 coordinate 23,613, forward strand.
CTCATTTTGTGTGAGGAGAGTGTCTAGAGAAATGTTTCCCTTTGTAAAGTAACAGTGAATTCAAAGAACCAAGAGCTGAATGTTGTTAAGAACATTTCCTTTTGAAAACTAACATGGAACGCACAATTCTACAAGACGAGGTCAAGAAAGAAGATTTCCCATGTGGAACGAAAAGAGACTCATTTTGTGTCAGGAGAGTGTCTAGAGAAATGTTTCCCTTTGTAAAGTAACAGTGAATTCAAAGAACCAAGAGCTGAATGTTGTTAAGAACATTTCCTTTTGAAAACTAACACGGAACGCACAAATCTACAAGACGAGGGTGAAGAAAGAAGATTTCCCGTGTGGAACGAAAAGAGACTCATTTTGTGTCAGGAGAGTGTCTAGAGAAATGTTTCCCTTTGTAAAGTAACAGTGAATTCAAAGAACCAAGAGCTGAATGTTGTTAAGAACATTTCCTTTTGAAAACTAACACGGAACGCACAAATGTACAAGACGAGGGTGAAGAAAGAAGATTTCCCGTGTGGAACGAAAAGAGACTCATTTTGTGTCAGGAGAGTGTCTAGAGAAATGTTTCCCTTTGTAAAGTAACAGTGAATTCAAAGAACCAAGAGCTGAATGTTGTTAAGAACATTTCCTTTTGAAAACTAACATGGAACGCACAATTCTACAAGACGAGGGTCAAGAAAGAAGATTTCCCGTGTGGAACGAAAAGAGACTCATTTTGTGTCAGGAGAGTGTCTAGAGAAATGTTTCCCTTTGTAAAGTAACAGTGAATTCAAAGAACCAAGAGCTGAATGTTGTTAAGAACATTTCCTTTTGAAAACTAACATGGAACGCACAATTCTACAAGACGAAGTCAAGAAAGAAGATTTCCCGTGTGGAACGAAAAGAGACTCATTTTGTGTCAGGAGAGTGTCTAGAGAAATGTTTCCCTTTGTAAAGTAACAGTGAATTCAAAGAACCAAGAGCTGAATGTTGTTAAGAACATTTCCTTTTGAAAACTAACATGGAATTCACAATTCTACAAGACGAGGGTCAAGAAAGAAGATTTCCCGTGTGGAACGAAAAGAGACTCATTTTGTGTCAGGAGAGTGTCTAGAGAAATGTTTCCCTTTGTAAAGTAACAGTGAATTCAAAGAACCAAGAGCTGAATGTTGTTAAGAACATTTCCTTTTGAAAACTAACATGGAACGCACAATTCTACAAGACGAGGTTCAAGAAAGAAGATTTCCCGTGTGGAACGAAAAGAGACTCATTTTGTGTCAGGAGAGTGTCTAGAGAAATGTTTCCCTTTGTAAAGTAACAGTGAATTCAAAGAACCAAGAGCTGAATGTTGTTAAGAACATTTCCTTTTGAAAACTAACACGAACGCACAATTCTACAAGACGAGGGTCAAGAAAGAAGATTTCCCGTGTGGAACGAAAAGAGACTCATTTTGTGTCAGGAGAGTGTCTAGAGAAATGTTTCCCTTTGTAAAGTAACAGTGAATTCAAAGAACCAAGAGCTGAATGTTGTTAAGAACATTTCCTTTTGAAAACTAACACGGAACGCACAATTCTACAAGACGAGGGTCAAGAAAGAAGATTTCCCGTGTGGAACGAAAAGAGACTCATTTTGTGTCAGGAGAGTGTCTAGAGAAATGTTTCCCTTTGTAAAGTAACAGTGAATTCAAAGAACCAAGAGCTGAATGTTGTTAAGAACATTTCCTTTTGAAAACTAACACGGAACGCACAATTCTACAAGACGAGGTCAAGAAAGAAGATTTCCCGTGTGGAACGAAAAGAGACTCATTTTGTGTCAGGAGAGTGTCTAGAGAAATGTTTCCCTTTGTAAAGTAACAGTGAATTCAAAGAACCAAGAGCTGAATGTTGTTAAGAACATTTCCTTTTGAAAACTAACATGGAACGCACAATTCTACAAGACGAAGGTCAAGAAAGAAGATTTCCCGTGTGGAACGAAAAGAGACTCATTTTGTGTCAGGAGAGTGTCTAGAGAAATGTTTCCCTTTGTAAAGTAACAGTGAATTCAAAGAACCAAGAGCTGAATGTTGTTAAGAACATTTCCTTTTGAAAACTAACATGGAACGCACAATTCTACAAGACGAGGGTCAAGAAAGAAGATTTCCCGTGTGGAACGAAAAGAGACTCATTTTGTGTCAGGAGAGTGTCTAGAGAAATGTTTCCCTTTGTAAAGTAACAGTGAATTCAAAGAACCAAGAGCTGAATGTTGTTAAGAACATTTCCTTTTGAAAACTAACACGGAACGCACAATTCTACAAGACGAGGGTCAAGAAAGAAGATTTCCCGTGTGGAACGAAAAGAGACTCATTTTGTGTCAGGAGAGTGTCTAGAGAAATGTTTCCTTTGTAAAGTAACAGTGAATTCAAAGAACCAAGAGCTGAATGTTGTTAAGAACATTTCCTTTTGAAAACTAACATGAACGCACAATTCTACAAGACGAGGTCAAGAAAGAAGATTTCCCGTGTGGAACGAAAAGAGACTCATTTTGTGTCAGGAGAGTGTCTAGAGAAATGTTTCCCTTTGTAAAGTAACAGTGAATTCAAAGAACCAAGAGCTGAATGTTGTTAAGAACATTTCCTTTTGAAAACTAACATGGAACGCACAATTCTACAAGACGAGGGTCAAGAAAGAAGATTTCCCGTGTGGAACGAAAAGAGACTCATTTTGTGTCAGGAGAGTGTCTAGAGAAATGTTTCCCTTTGTAAAGTAACAGTGAATTCAAAGAACCAAGAGCTGAATGTTGTTAAGAACATTTCCTTTTGAAAACTAACACGGAACGCACAAATGTACAAGACGAAGGTCAAGAAAGAAGATTTCCCGTGTGGAACGAAAAGAGACTCATTTTGTGTCAGGAGAGTGTCTAGAGAAATGTTTCCCTTTGTAAAGTAACAGTGAATTCAAAGAACCAAGAGCTGAATGTTGTTAAGAACATTTCCTTTTGAAAACTAACATGGAACGCACAATTCTACAAGACGAGGGTCAAGAAAGAAGATTTCCCGTGTGGAACGAAAAGAGACTCATTTTGTGTCAGGAGAGTGTCTAGAGAAATGTTTCCCTTTGTAAAGTAACAGTGAATTCAAAGAACCAAGAGCTGAATGTTGTTAAGAACATTTCCTTTTGAAAACTAACACGGAACGCACAATTCTACAAGACGAAGGTCAAGAAAGAAGATTTCCCGTGTGGAACGAAAAGAGACTCATTTTGTGTCAGGAGAGTGTCTAGAGAAATGTTTCCCTTTGTAAAGTAACAGTGAATTCAAAGAACCAAGAGCTGAATGTTGTTAAGAACATTTCCTTTTGAAAACTAACACGGAACGCACAATTCTACAAGACGAGGGTCAAGAAAGAAGATTTCCCGTGTGGAACGAAAAGAGACTCATTTTGTGTCAGGAGAGTGTCTAGAGAAATGTTTCCCTTTGTAAAGTAACAGTGAATTCAAAGAACCAAGAGCTGAATGTTGTTAAGAACATTTCCTTTTGAAAACTAACATGAACGCACAATTCTACAAGACGAGGGTCAAGAAAGAAGATTTCCCGTGTGGAACGAAAAGAGACTCATTTTGTGTCAGGAGAGTGTCTAGAGAAATGTTTCCCTTTGTAAAGTAACAGTGAATTCAAAGAACCAAGAGCTGAATGTTGTTAAGAACATTTCCTTTTGAAAACTAACACGAAACGCACAATTCTACAAGACGAAGGTCAAGAAAGAAGATTTCCCGTGTGGAACGAAAAGAGACTCATTTTGTGTCAGGAGAGTGTCTAGAGAAATGTTTCCTTTGTAAAGTAACAGTGAATTCAAAGAACCAAGAGCTGAATGTTGTTAAAGAACATTTCCTTTTGAAAACTAACATGGAACGCACAATACTACAAGACGAAGGTCAAGAAAGAAGATTTCCCGTGTGGAACGAAAAGAGACTCATTTTGTGTCAGGAGAGTGTCTAGAGAAATGTTTCCCTTTGTAAAGTAACAGTGAATTCAAAGAACCAAGAGCTGAATGTTGTTAAGAACATTTCCTTTTGAAAACTAACATGGAACGCACAATTCTACAAGACGAGGTCAAGAAAGAAGATTTCCCGTGTGGAACGAAAAGAGACTCATTTTGTGTCAGGAGAGTGTCTAGAGAAATGTTTCCCTTTGTAAAGTAACAGTGAATTCAAAGAACCAAGAGCTGAATGTTGTTAAGAACATTTCCTTTTGAAAACTAACATGGAACGCACAATTCTACAAGACGAGGGTCAAGAAAGAAGATTTCCCATGTGGAACGAAAAGAGACTCATTTTGTGTCAGGAGAGTGTCTAGAGAAATGTTTCCCTTTGTAAAGTAACAGTGAATTCAAAGAACCAAGAGCTGAATGTTGTTAAGAACATTTCCTTTTGAAAACTAACACGAACGCACAATTCTACAAGACGAAGGTCAAGAAAGAAGATTTCCCGTGTGGAACGAAAAGAGACTCATTTTGTGTCAGGAGAGTGTCTAGAGAAATGTTTCCCTTTGTAAAGTAACAGTGAATTCAAAGAACCAAGAGCTGAATGTTGTTAAGAACATTTCCTTTTGAAAACTAACATGCACGTACAATTCTACAAGACGAGGGTCAAGAAAGAAGATTTCCCGTGTGGAACGAAAAGAGACTCATTTTGTGTCAGGAGAGTGTCTAGAGAAATGTTTCCCTTGTAAAGTAACAGTGAATTCAAAGAACCAAGAGCTGAATGTTGTTAAGAACATTTCCTTTTGAAAACTAACATGGAACGCACAATTCTACAAGACGAGGGTCAAGAAAGAAGATTTCCCGTGTGGAACGAAAAGAGACTCATTTTGTGTCAGGAGAGTGTCTAGAGAAATGTTTCCCTTTGTAAAGTAACAGTGAATTCAAAGAACCAAGAGCTGAATGTTGTTAAGAACATTTCCTTTTGAAAACTAACATGGAACGCACAATTCTACAAGACGAAGGTCAAGAAAGAAGATTTCCCGTGTGGAACGAAAAGAGACTCATTTTGTGTCAGGAGAGTGTCTAGAGAAATGTTTCCCTTTGTAAAGTAACAGTGAATTCAAAGAACCAAGAGCTGAATGTTGTTAAGAACATTTCCTTTTGAAAACTAACATGAAACGCACAATTCTACAAGACGAAGGTCAAGAAAGAAGATTTCCCGTGTGGAACGAAAAGAGACTCATTTTGTGTCAGGAGAGTGTCTAGAGAAATGTTTCCCTTTGTAAAGTAACAGTGAATTCAAAGAACCAAGAGCTGAATGTTGTTAAGAACATTTCCTTTTGAAAACTAACATGGAACGCACAATTCTACAAGACGAGGGTCAAGAAAGAAGATTTCCCGTGTGGAACGAAAAGAGACTCATTTTGTGTCAGGAGAGTGTCTAGAGAAATGTTTTCCTTTGTAAAGTAACAGTGAATTCAAAGAACCAAGAGCTGAATGTTGTTAAGAACATTTCCTTTTGAAAACTAACACGGAACGCACAATTCTACAAGACGAGGGCCAAGAAAGAAGATTTCCCGTGTGGAACGAAAAGAGACTCATTTTGTGTCAGGAGAGTGTCTAGAGAAATGTTTCCCTTTGTAAAGTAACAGTGAATTCAAAGAACCAAGAGCTGAATGTTGTTAAGAACATTTCCTTTTGAAAACTAACATGGAACGCACAATTCTACACAAGACGAAGGTCAAGAAAGAAGATTTCCCGTGTGGAACGAAAAGAGACTCATTTTGTGTCAGGAGAGTGTCTAGAGAAATGTTTCCCTTTGTAAAGTAACAGTGAATTCAAAGAACCAAGAGCTGAATGTTGTTAAGAACATTTCCTTTTGAAAACTAACATGGAACGCACAATTCTACAAGACGAAGGTCAAGAAAGAAGATTTCCCGTGTGGAACGAAAAGAGACTCATTTTGTGTCAGGAGAGTGTCTAGAGAAATGTTTCCCTTTGTAAAGTAACAGTGAATTCAAAGAACCAAGAGCTGAATGTTGTTAAGAACATTTCCTTTTGAAAACTAACACGAAACGCACAATTCTACAAGACGAAGGTCAAGAAAGAAGATTTCCCGTGTGGAACGAAAAAAGACTCATTTTGTGTCAGGAGAGAGTCTAGAGAAATGTTTCCCTTTGTAAAGTAACAGTGAATTCAAAGAACCAAGAGCTGAATGTTGTTAAGAACATTTCCTTTTGAAAACTAACATGGAACGCACAATTCTACAAGACGAAGGTCAAGAAAGAAGATTTCCCGTGTGGAACGAAAAGAGACTCATTTTGTGTCAGGAGAGTGTCTAGAGAAATGTTTCCCTTTGTAAAGTAACAGTGAATTCAAAGAACCAAGAGCTGAATGTTGTTAAGAACATTTCCTTTTGAAAACTAACATGGAACGCACAATTCTACAAGACGAGGGTCAAGAAAGAAGATTTCCCGTGTGAAACGAAAAGAGACTCATTTTGTGTCAGGAGAGTGTCTAGAGAAATGTTTTCCTTTGTAAAGTAACAGTGAATTCAAAGAACCAAGAGCTGAATGTTGTTAAGAACATTTCCTTTTGAAAACTAACACGGAACGCACAATTCTACAAGACGAAGGTCAAGAAAGAAGATTTCCCGTGTGGAACGAAAAGAGACTCATTTTGTGTCAGGAGAGTGTCTAGAGAAATGTTTCCCTTTGTAAAGTAACAGTGAATTCAAAGAACCAAGAGCTGAATGTTGTTAAGAACATTTCCTTTTGAAAACTAACATGGAACGCACAATTCTACAAGACGAGGGTCAAGAAAGAAGATTTCCCGTGTGGAACGAAAAGAGACTCATTTTGTGTCAGGAGAGTGTCTAGAGAAATGTTTCCCTTTGTAAAGTAACAGTGAATTCAAAGAACCAAGAGCTGAATGTTGTTAAGAACATTTCCTTTTGAAAACTAACATGGAACTCACAATTCTACAAGACGAGGCAAGAAAGAAGATTTCCCGTGTGGAACGAAAAGAGACTCATTTTGTGTCAGGAGAGTGTCTAGAGAAATGTTTTCCTTTGTAAAGTAACAGTGAATTCAAAGAACCAAGAGCTGAATGTTGTTAAGAACATTTCCTTTTGAAAACTAACATGGAACGCACAATTCTACAAGACGAGGGTCAAGAAAGAAGATTTCCCGTGTGGAACGAAAAGAGACTCATTTTGTGTCAGGAGAGTGTCTAGAGAATGTTTCCCTTTGTAAAGTAACAGTGAATTCAAAGAACCAAGAGCTGAATGTTGTTAAGAACATTTCCTTTTGAAAACTAAAATGGAAACTCTCAATTCTACAAGACGAGGGTAAAGAAAGAAGATTTCCCGTGTGGAACGAAAAGAGACTCATTTTGTGTCAGGAGAGTGTCTAGAGAAATTTTCCTTTGTAAAGTAACAGTGAATTCAAAGAACCAAGAGCTGAATGTTGTTAAGAACATTTCCTTTTGAAAACTAACACGGAACGCACAATTGTACAAGACGAAGGTCAAGAAAGAAGATTTCCCGTGTGGAACGAAAAGAGACTCATTTTGTGTCAGGAGAGTGTCTAGAGAAATGTTTCCCTTTGTAAAGTAACAGTGAATTCAAAGAACCAAGAGCTGAATGTTGTTAAGAACATTTCCTTTTGAAAACTAACATGGAACTCACAATTCTACAAGACGAGGGTCAAGAAAGAAGATTTCCCGTGTGGAACGAAAAGAGACTCATTTTGTGTCAGGAGAGTGTCTAGAGAAATGTTTCCCTTTGTAAAGTAACAGTGAATTCAAAGAACCAAGAGCTGAATGTTGTTAAGAACATTTCCTTTTGAAAACTAACACGGAACGCACAATTCTACAAGACGAGGGTCAAGAAAGAAGATTTCCCGTGTGGAACGAAAAGAGACTCATTTTGTGTCAGGAGAGTGTCTAGAGAAATGTTTCCCTTTGTAAAGTAACAGTGAATTCAAAGAACCAAGAGCTGAATGTTGTTAAGAACATTTCCTTTTGAAAACTAACATGGAAACTCTCATTTCTACAAGACGAAGGTCAAGAAAGAAGATTTCCCGTGTGGAACGAAAAGAGACTCATTTTGTGTCAGGAGAGTGTCTAGAGAAATGTTTCCTTTGTAAAGTAACAGTGAATTCAAAGAACCAAGAGCTGAATGTTGTTAAGAACATTTCCTTTTGAAAACTAACATGGAACGCACAATTCTACAAGACGAAGGTCAAGAAAGAAGATTTCCCGTGTGGAACGAAAAGAGACTCATTTTGTGTCAGGAGAGTGTCTAGAGAAATGTTTCCTTTGTAAAGTAACAGTGAATTCAAAGAACCAAGAGCTGAATGTTGTTAAGAACATTTCCTTTTGAAAACTAACATGGAACGCACAATTCTACAAGACGAAGGTCAAGAAAGAAGATTTCCCGTGTGGAACGAAAAGAGACTCATTTTGTGTCAGGAGAGTGTCTAGAGAAATGTTTCCCTTTGTAAAGTAACAGTGAATTCAAAGAACCAAGAGCTGAATGTTGTTAAGAACATTTCCTTTTGAAAACTAACATGAAACGCACAATTCTACAAGACGAGGGTCAAGAAAGAAGATTTCCCGTGTGGAACGAAAAGAGACTCATTTTGTGTCAGGAGAGTGTCTCTAGAGAAATGTTTCCCTTTGTAAAGTAACAGTGAATTCAAAAACCAAGAGCTGAATGTTGTTAAGAACATTTCCTTTTGAAAACTAACATGGAACGCACAATTCTACAAGACGAGGGTCAAGAAAGAAGATTTCCCGTGTGGAACGAAAAGAGACTCATTTTTGTCAGGAGAGTGTCTAGAGAAATGTTTCCTTTTGTAAAGTAACAGTGAATTCAAAGAACCAAGAGCTGAATGTTGTTAAGAACATTTCCTTTTGAAAACTAACATGAAACGCACAATTCTACAAGACGAAGGTCAAGAAAGAAGATTTCCCGTGTGGAACGAAAAGAGACTCATTTTGTGTCAGAGAGTGTCTAGAGAAATGTTTCCTTTGTAAAGTAACAGTGAATTCAAAGAACCAAGAGCTGAATGTTGTTAAGAACATTTCCTTTTGAAAACTAACATGGAACGCACAATTCTACAAGACGAAGGTCAAGAAAGAAGATTTCCCGTGTGGAACGAAAAGAGACTCATTTTGTGTCAGGAGAGTGTCTAGAGAAATGTTTCCCTTTGTAAAGTAACAGTGAATTCAAAGAACCAAGAGCTGAATGTTGTTAAGAACATTTCCTTTTGAAAACTAACACGGAACGCACAATTCTACAAGACGAAGGTCAAAGAAAGAAGATTTCCCGTGTGGAACGAAAAGAGACTCATTTTGTGTCAGGAGAGTGTCTAGAGAAATGTGTTCCCTTTGTAAAGTAACAGTGAATTCAAAGAACCAAGAGCTGAATGTTGTTAAGAACATTTCCTTTTGAAAACTAACATGGAACGCACAATTCTACAAGACGAGGGTCAAGAAAGAAGATTTCCCGTGTGGAACGAAAAGAGACTCATTTTGTGTCAGGAGAGTGTCTAGAGAAATGTTTCCCTTTGTAAAGTAACAGTGAATTCAAAGAACCAAGAGCTGAATGTTGTTAAGAACATTTCCTTTTGAAAACTAACACGAAACGCACAATTCTACAAGACGAAGGTCAAGAAAGAAGATTTCCCGTGTGGAACGAAAAGAGACTCATTTTGTGTCAGGAGAGTGTCTAGAGAAATGTTTCCCTTTGTAAAGTAACAGTGAATTCAAAAACCAAGAGCTGAATGTTGTTAAGAACATTTCCTTTTGAAAACTAACATGGAACGCACAATTCTACAAGACGAGGTTCAAGAAAGAAGATTTCCCGTGTGGAACGAAAAGAGACTCATTTTGTGTCAGGAGAGTGTCTAGAGAAATGTTTCCCTTTGTAAAGTAACAGTGAATTCAAAGAACCAAGAGCTGAATGTTGTTAAGAACATTTCCTTTTGAAAACTAACATGGAACGCACAATTCTACAAGACGAAGGTCAGAAAGAAGATTTCCCGTGTGGAACGAAAAGAGACTCATTTTGTGTCAGGAGAGTGTCTAGAGAAATGTTTCCCTTTGTAAAGTAACAGTGAATTCAAAGAACCAAGAGCTGAATGTTGTTAAGAACATTTCCTTTTGAAAACTAACATGGAACGCACAATTCTACAAGACGAAGGTCAAGAAAGAAGATTTCCCGTGTGGAACGAAAAGAGACTCATTTTGTGTCAGGAGAGTGTCTAGAGAAATGTTTCCTTTGTAAAGTAACAGTGAATTCAAAGAACCAAGAGCTGAATGTTGTTAAGAACATTTCCTTTTGAAAACTAACACGGAACTCACAATTCTACAAGACGAGGGTCAAGAAAGAAGATTTCCCGTGTGGAACGAAAAGAGACTCATTTTGTGTCAGGAGAGTGTCTAGAGAAATGTTTCCCTTTGTAAAGTAACAGTGAATTCAAAAACCAAGAGCTGAATGTTGTTAAGAACATTTCCTTTTGAAAACTAACATGGAAACGCACAATTCTACAAGACGAGGGTCAAGAAAGAAGATTTCCCGTGTGGAACGAAAAGAGACTCATTTTGTGTCAGGAGAGTGTCTAGAAATGTTTCCCTTTGTAAAGTAACAGTGAATTCAAAGAACCAAGAGCTGAATGTTGTTAAGAACATTTCCTTTTGAAAACTAACATGGAACCACAATTCTACAAGACGAGGGTCAAGAAAGAAGATTTCCCGTGTGGAACGAAAAGAGACTCATTTTGTGTCAGGAGAGTGTCTAGAGAAATGTTTCCCTTTGTAAAGTAACAGTGAATTCAAAGAACCAAGAGCTGAATGTTGTTAAGAACATTTCCTTTTGAAAACTAACACGGAACGCACAATTCTACAAGACGAGGGTCAAGAAAGAAGATTTCCCGTGTGGAACGAAAGAGACTCATTTTGTGTCAGGAGAGTATCTATAGAAAATTTTTCCTTTGTAAAGTAACAGTGAATTCAAAGAACCAGGAGTTGAATGTTGTTAAGAACATTTCCTTTTGAAAACTAACATGGAACGCACAATTCTACAAGACGAAGGTCAAGAAAGAAGATTTCCCGTGTGGAACGAAAAGAGACTCATTTTGTGTCAGGAGAGTGTCTAGAGAAATGTTTCCCTTTGTAAAGTAACAGTGAATTCAAAGAACCAAGAGCTGAATGTTGAAAAGAACATGTCCTTCTAAAAAGTAACATGGAAGCCACAATTCTACAAGACGAAGGTCAAGAAAGAAGATTTCCCGTGTGGAACGAAAAGAGACTCATTTTGTGTCAGGAGAGTGTCTAGAGAAATGTTTCCCTTGTAAAGTAACAGTGAATTCAAAGAACCAAGAGCTGAATGTTGTTAAGAACATTTCCTTTTGAAAACTAACATGGAACGCACAATTCTACAAGACGAAGGTCAAGAAAGAAGATTTCCCGTGTGGAACGAAAAGAGACTCATTTTGTGTCAGGAGAGTGTCTAGAGAAATGTTTTCCTTTGTAAAGTAACAGTGAATTCAAAGAACCAAGAGCTGAATGTTGTTAAGAACATTTCCTTTTGAAAACTAACATGGAACGCACAATTCTACAAGACGAAGGTCAAGAAAGAAGATTTCCCGTGTGGAACGAAAAGAGACTCATTTTGTGTCAGGAGAGTGTCTAGAGAAATGTTTCCCTTTGTAAAGTAACAGTGAATTCAAAGAACCAAGAGCTGAATGTTGTTAAGAACATTTCCTTTTGAAAACTAACATGAAACGCACAATTCTACAAGACGAAGGTCAAGAAAGAAGATTTCCCGTGTGGAACGAAAAGAGACTCATTTTGTGTCAGGAGAGTGTCTAGAGAAATGTTTTTCCTTTGTAAAGTAACAGTGAATTCAAAGAACCAAGAGCTGAATGTTGTTAAGAACATTTCCTTTTGAAAACTAACACGGAACGCACAATTCTACAAGACGAAGGTCAAGAAAGAAGATTTCCCGTGTGGAACGAAAAGAGAC
>NW_025423430.1:0-29515 GCF_020740685.1 Jaculus jaculus
CCAACTTCCTTAAGATCTCTTCCTCCCTTCCATGATCCTCTATTTGCAGATTAAGTTTTACAAAGGATAAGTAAGATCGAAGAGATGGAAAGTGGGTTGGTGGTGGCCTGGGGGCAGGGCTGGGGATTGAAGTTGACTAGAAATGTATTCCAAAGAATAATAAAAATGTTCTCTATCATAAATGATGTTCTCTTTTTTTCTGTTCCATCTGCCATAGCCAAACATTCAGGGAACTTTCAGCAGCTTTTTATTCTGGACCAGTTCTACACAGACCTAATGGCTACTAGCCTGTTTCTCTCAACTGGGCCTCTTTCCATTGGAGATTCTTAGACAGCCTCTAGATCCCCAGGATGGAAGCAGGAAACTTTGGGAGTACAGGGTGAATTCAGGTCAAAAGTATCCAGTTGTTAAAGCAGCATCTGTCCATCCAAAACCGTCATGTGGATTTCACCCTATTCTACAGTCTCCTGTTTTGCCAGGCTGGTTGGGCTCTCACTTGGCCTTCTGCTTGCAAGCCTCTTCCCTTCCCCAGCCCCACCTTCTAAAATTCCAGCTGCCACCAAGACCCCATCTTCTCTAGGATGTGTTTCCAGGTTTCCCTGCCCAGTGGAAGGAACTATGTACCCCATCCAGAGCAGCTTTTCCCTCCCTCAGGCTCTTGTCTTGGGCTGCCTGTAATCTCTGCAGTGAGGAGACACTGAGCTACTGATATAATACCTTGCATAATTTCTGCTCCTAAAGATAAATGAGAAGGTAACTACAACAACTGTGGGCAGCACTGAGGCTGAGGACTGTACAGAAAGGAGAGAGATGGCTGAGTAGCAGCATTCCTCATGCTCTGCTTCCTCATTGTGCCAAATGTGACCAGTTGCCTTAAGCTCCTATTGCCATGCCTTCCCCACTATGATGAACTGTAACCTGAAACTATGAACTAAAATAGACTCTTCTTCCCTTAAGCAGATTTTTATGAGATATTTTGTACAAAGAACAGGAAAGTAACTGATACAGAGGTCAAGAGTCACTTTAAAAATCACCTTAAGGGTTCTGAGGCAAAGCTGAGAACAGATCCAGGAGCCTAGGTTCATTTCCCAAACATTGATGAGACACATTTGTGAAGCCAGCTCCAAGTCAGGGTGTTAAGCAAGGGTGGAGGCATATAGGAAAATCAAACAGCTTCTTCACTGTATTTAGGAAGACAGGAAGAAGTCAGATGGCCCAGGTTTTTGGAGCAGAAATTTGGGGACTGATAGGTTAGGTGGGAGTTTAGGGGGTTTCAGTGAATTGAAATTGTTTTCCAGGGTGTGGCCTGGGCAGGTTGTCAATATGGCTGTCAATGTATGGCTGTCAATAGTGGTGGATGGGAAAAAGAAAACTTTGGCTGTGGTCTCCAGGAATATGAGCCACACCTCTCATTCACCCTGGGCAGTGGGTATGGCACCAGGGCACTGGGTGGAGTCAGCAGCTGCTCCTCTTCTCAGAGATCCAGCCATCCCTCTCACTGCTGTAGCCCAGGCTGGCCTTGAATTCACTGTGTAGCTGAGGAGAACCTTGAATTTCTGATCCTCTTGCCTCTACCTCCTGAGTGTTTTGAATGGGCATGTACCATTGTGTGTAGTTTATGAGGTGCTGGGAGTTGAACCCAGGCCTTTGTGCATGCTAAGCAAGTATTCACATTTATAGCTATATAGCCCCAAATTTAGCCCTCAACAAATTCCTGAAATCTAGTTTTCCCATCCTTAAGAAACTAGTCCTGAGATACAGCCAAAAATAACTTCTTCTAGAGTATAAATCATCCCTCTTCCCAACTCTCTTCTATAACCTTCTGCTCACCTGAAGGCGAGTGAGACTGCATCCACCCACTGGTGTCCTTGAACCTTGTGGAAGTGGCAAACACCCCTCAGGCCAAGCCAATAGCCTCTACCACATGTATGCTGACTCAGGAATCCCTAGAAGGGAGCAGAGAACTCTTAAATGGGAAAATCTGTGATTCTGCTCCACTTCCTGAGCTATACCAATTCAGTTGTACACTGCTTCCGCTCCTCTGCCAAGCCCCAGGCATATACCTACTCATCCAAGTCTGTGACAATCACCAAGTGGGCACTGTATCCTGCACAGTGGTGCTGTGCTGCCTCCCATGTGGTTTGTGGTTCAGAAAAATAGTAGCAAGAGCCCTGGAAGGGTAACCATGACGTGGGACACTGCTCACAGGTGCCTGTCAGGTGGTGAGGGCCAGAGAGGTGAATTGTTATGGAGTGGGGTTAGGAGAATGTGAGACTATCTAGAGGTAAGAAGGAGCCAGAGAAACCAGGCAAGATCTAAGTGTGGGTCTTGCTGGATAGAGGATGCCTCAAGGCCACCAGGCAGGGTCCACTTGCCTCCCTGTCTCAGTGCATATCTTTCTCACCATTCTGGTGCTTGACTGCCTCCAGCATCTGGAATAATTCACTGCAGACATCTTCCCGTCCCTGCCTGCTTCAGCCAAACCCTGGGTCACTAGCAGGCCAAGAAAGTGCATGTTTTTAGCTGGGGTTAAGATTGGGATTTTGGGGTTGGGGAGATAGTTCAGTGGGGTAAAGTGCTTCAAGTGCAAGCATGAGAACCCAAATTGGGATCCTCAGTACCACATAAAAATGTTGGGCCTGGCGTGGTGGTACATGCCTTTAATCCCAGCACTCAGGAGGCAGAGGCATATTGCCATGAGTTCGAGGCCATCCTGAGACTCCATAGTGAATTCCAGGTCAGCCTGGGCTAGAGTGAGACCCTACCTTGAAAAAGCAACAACAACAAAAAATGTTGGGCATGTACAAAGGCTCAAGGAACAGCACAGAAGAGGGGGCAGAAAGGTTGTAAGAACCACAGAGTGGGTAGGAATATCCCAAGGTATAGCCTGTCCACAGAGTTTGACTGAAGTCTTCATGACTCCACAGTGAATACCAATAACCCACTGAGAAGGGCCCTCAGTGGATTGGGCACAGGGGAGATGGGATATAAGAGTATAGCCATTTTAAAAAATAAAATTTAAACAAACCAATATAACACTTAAAAAGAAAAAGTTGGGCATGTTGGTACATGTCTTAAATCCCAGAGCTGGGAAGGCAGAAGCAAAGGTGTCCCTAGGGCTTACTGGCTAGCTAGTCTAGCCAGTGAGCTCTAATTTCAGCCAGACAGCATGCCTCAAAGAATAAGGTAGACAGCCAGTAAGGAGGACACCCAATATCTGGCCTCCACATGCATGTACACATAAGCACATGTACACACATATATACCTGCACTTACGTACACATAAACACACACACACACATACAGGTCAAGATCTGTGCCCACAGTTGGTGTCAGGGTCATGAATAATATTAGGCCAGGCCTGGTAGGTCATGTTTGTCATCCCAGCTACTTAGGAAGCTGAGGCAGGGAGGATCACAAGTTCAAAGCCAGCCTGGGTAACTTAGTGAGACCCTGTCTTAAACTGAAAAGTAAAAAGAAGGCTGTGGTACAGTGCTTGTCTAATGAGATCCTAGGTGCAATTCCCAGTATTAGAAAAAAAAAAAAAGTAATGTTAGGACAATAGTAATAGGGAAGAATCCAGGTGGGACTGTGGTTAGATGTTGTAGTGAAGGTCAGGAGCCAAATCAGGGTCAGGGTGGAGATGGGCATGATTTGGGTCAGGGGCCATGGTCTATCTAGTTCTTACCATGCTCCTGCAGTGATACAAGGGACCTCTCTTGCTTCATCAGCTTTGCCTGCATTTCCTGAAACTCAGTGACAGTCTTTTGCAGCTGCACTTTTATTCCTGAGCCTATGGAGACATGGTGTGTGTGTGGTGTGGAGAGGACTTTCTGAGACCACAGCCTTGCCCCCATGGGCTTCCCCTATCCTTCTGCCCCAATTCCCACCTCTTTATCCCTCCATTAATCCACTACTCACAGCAGTCCTTGCAGGTTCCCACTTCCTTTTTCAAGGCACCCAGCATTGCATTCTGCTCTGAGGCTGGAAGGAGACCCCTCCCCCAAGCAAGTCGTGTGTGTGTGTGGTGTGTGTGTGTGTGTGTTTGTTTGTATGTGTGTGTTAGCAATGGGGTGGGGAGAAACTCAGGGGAAACTTTTCTCAATTTGGAGCTGTGATGGTTAATCTCGGGTTGTGAATTTGAAGAGGTTTAGAATCACCATGGAAATGATTCTGTAGGCATGTCTCTGAGGGATTTTCTAGATTAGGTTAATTGAGGTGGGAAGTCCCATATTCACTGTGGCACCATTCTATGGACTGGGATCCCGGATGTGTAAAAATAAAGAGAGCTGGCTGAGCAGCAGCATTCATTGTTCTCTGCTTCCTCACTGTGGACTGAATGTGACTACCTGAAGCTACTGCTGTTGTCTTTCCCACTATGATGGCCTGTGACCTGGAACTTTATGCTGAATTAAACCCTGTCTCCTTTAAACTGATTTTTAAAACTTTTTAACAACCTCCAACTTAAACTGATTTTTGTCAAATATTTTGTCTCCACAATGAGAAGGTAACTGATAATGGGAGTCATCCTGATGGGCCTTGGGAACCCCACCCATCCACTACCCACTTGGAGTTTCAGGCTTTCTTTCCCCTCATATTCAGGGTCTGCAAACACCACCTTTATGTAGTTTTGCACTCACCATTGGTCTTCAGCAGGTCCTGGTAGCCAAGCAGTGCCCCACACTCCATGGAGGCTGCAGAAAGAAGCTCTTGTAGGTGCAGTGTGGGGAGTTAGGAACCCTCCCCTTACTCAGAAGGTTCAAGGACCCATGTCTTGGAACCCACAGGGGTGTGGATCAGACATACAGTTCATATGATATGTGCACACTTTTATGGGAAACGTGATTATTCTCACACATAATGCGTGCACACATTTTCTTTCCACACTTGCTCACATTCAGACCCAGGCAGGGTTCAGAACTCTAGCTGGTGCACCATGGAGGGGTAGGTTTGCATCCTCCAGGTGCTATACAACAGATTCCCCACTGAAACATCACTCACCTTTGGAAAAGAGAATGCTCAGAATAAGAGCCCACAGAACAATGACCACCAGAGAGCCAGGATCAGGAACAAAAGTCATTTTCTGCAGAGTTCCAAGCACCCTAACAGAAGACAGATGCCTGAATCCTACAGGACTGAGTTCTACAAGGCTAAGTACCTTGACCACCACAACATGGCTCCTAAGTGGCAGAATTGGAATTCCAAAGCCAGTCTCAATGGGTCTATGGCTGAGGTGTGTCTGCTGCCTGCTTTCCTGGGGCGTCCTGCGCTTTCTCCTCCCTTCCCTATAAAAACCCAGATCTTTGGAAGAGAAACCCAAGGAGGCAGGCAGTACAGTCTCATTACTCTTACCTCCAGGGACCTCTTCATTCCCACTGCCCTATGTGCTGTATCTAATAGTGTCCATGCTGTGCTTGCACCTAAACCTGGACAGAGTTATAAATTTGGGCTCCTGACCTATCCTAGCCTCACCCATTCTCTTTTCCTGCCTTCTAATTTCTTCCAGCTAAACTCAATTCCTGATAGCAGGAACCCACTCAATGACCAATCACAGTGCTGTGTTGGGCCTGGGAGGGGGAAGTTCCAATTCCTATGGTTATTTCAGCTCCATCACTAGGATGGATGCTGGGAGTCTTTCCTCAGAGCTTTGTCTTGATATCTTATGGATCTAGAGCTGGGCTTCCTCTTGAAGGTAGAGATGTTAAACCCAGCCAAGTTTCTCAGGACTGTACTGAATCCTGAGATACCACCCCTCACCAAAGTGTAGTTTTTCTAGCAATTCAGCTATTCTCCTCAACATCCCTGAAGGTACCTCTTAAAGGTTTCAGTTGACTTGAATTCAGTTGCCCTTGATAAGAAGCTTGGGGTGGCCAACTAAGCCTCTGGATTCTATTACTAGGTATGTGGGTAGATGGGATTGTAGGCAGTATGTCAATTCTAAAAGTCTCAGTTTTCTCATTTGTGAAAGGGGGATAAATGACAGGGCCTCCCTCAAAGGGATGTTGTGATAAAGAAGTGAGGCAATAGGACTGGGGAGATAGACCATTGAGTAAAGTACTTGTCTTGGAAGCATGAGGACCTTAGTTTGATCCCCAATACCAATGCTGGTTAAGGTAGCATAGGCTTGTATTCTCAGCAGTGGGGAGGCAGAGGCAGAAGGATCTCTGGTGTTCAGTGACTGTTAGTCTCGGCTATTTGTTGACTTGCAGGCCAATGAGATATTCTGACTCAAAAGAAATGGATGATGCCTGTGGAATGATGCCCAAGGTTGTCCTAGGAATCCATACACATAAGCACATGTGCACATGTGTCTGCACATACACACAGGCAAGCACACATACATGTTATGCATTTCAAATCTCGCACTGGCTCATGCTCATAACACTAAATGTGATGTATGTAGTGATGTGCACCCGTAGGCCCAGCTACTCAGGAGACTTAGGCAAAAGGATTGTTGGAGCTCAGGGATTCATGGTCAGCCTGAGCCATAATGTAGTGACACTCCATATCAAATAAAACCCCAAGCTGGGCATGGTGGCGCACGCCTTTAATCCCAGCACTCAGGAGGCAGAGGTAGGAGGATCACCATGAGTTCCATAGTGAATTCCAGGTCAGCCTGGGCTACAGTGAGCCCCACCTCGAAAAACCAAAAAAAAAAAAAAAAAAAAAAAAAATTAAAATAAACCAAGTCAAACAAAAAACAACAAGGTTAGGGATATAGTTCAATTGGTAGGGTATTTGCCTAGTAGGCACAAAGTTCCAGGTTCAATCAAGGGTGGTGCTTGCCTGTATTTCCCAGTACTTTGGAGCCTGAGACAGGAGGATCATGAGTTCAAGGCTAGGCTAGATTACAGAGTAAATTCTAGGGCAGCCTAACTATATATAAGAACCTTGTCTCAAAACAAAGGACTGGGGAAACAGTTATGTGGATAAAGTGCTTGGCATGCAAGCATGAGGACCTGAGTTTGGATCCCCAGCACCCATATAAAATGCAGGCATGGTGGTGCATGCATGTATATGCACTTAATTGTATTAGCAACTTGGGGGATTATTTTCTGCACTTTTGGAGTCATTTTCAGAAAGTTCTCATCTATGCATATATCTTAAAATGTTTCACCTATGCTTTCCTGTAGACGTTTTGAAGTTTTAGGTAGTACCCACTGGTACAATAGTGGCGAGTCAGTTTGCTTTCTGATTGGATTTGAGACACACTCCATGGGAGGAAATACATACCTGGCACTGAAAGCTGAGTCAAAAGCCTATGGCTTGGAAAGTCACAGGCCCTGGGGGTAAACTAACCTTGCTCTTTAGCAAAATGGATATGTTATCCATCAAATTGTCCTCTTAATGTTCATTTTTATACTCATAGATTAGTGATGTTTTTACTTTTGGATAGAGAACTTTGTTAC
The DNA here is from genome assembly GCF_020740685.1 of Jaculus jaculus. Classification (NCBI taxonomy): domain Eukaryota; kingdom Metazoa; phylum Chordata; class Mammalia; order Rodentia; family Dipodidae; genus Jaculus; species Jaculus jaculus. The sequence goes on from NW_025423430.1 coordinate 7,410, forward strand.
TTTTTTCATTTAAACTTTATATGGATACATCAAGTATTGGTACCATCATTCCCCTCTTCCCTGCTCCTACTCCACTGAGGACACCCCTTAGTGGAATGCCTCTGGATAGTCCTTCCCACCCTGTGACTCTTGCATTCTTTCTGCCCCCTCTTCCTCAAAATTTCCTGATCCTTGGTGTATATGCTTTTAGTCTACTATAATGTTGAGCTCTCAGCATCTTCTGGATTTCTACTTTGGTGCATTTTGATATCATCAGTGTCCATCTCCATCACCCTGGTGCAGGTTGTCAGGTTTGCCATGCAAGTAGCACTCTTGCTTATCTCACCAATTCCTTTGTGTTTTCATCTGGGCCCTAGCTACTGTGCTAGGGGTGGTTGACCTGCTGACATGAAGTCAGATATCCTTGTCCTGTTGATAGGTTTTGTTTATCCTTGGATCTTCCTGCTTTCTGAAAAAGAAAAACAGGTTTTCCAATGGAGAGTGAGATCAGGATAGGTTAATGGGTATAAACCTTGTTAATTTAGAGAGATTTTGATGGGTGTGTAGCCTCACTTTTATCTAAAGACTAGTGGAAGCTTCTTATTGGCAGTTAATTTAGAGAGATTTTGATGGGTGTAGCCTCACTTTTATCTAAAGACTAGTGGAAGCTTCTTATTGGCATCCATGCTCTTGGTCTGCATAGGATTCTGACTTGATTCCTAGTTCCAGCTATGGGTTCCTTTCCACTGAGCAGATCTCTTAGCCAATTAGGAAGCCATTGGTTACCTACTTGGGGTGGGTGCCACTATTGCGGTGTATTGTTGGGGGTGGGCTTATGTGTGTTAGAGCCAGTTTCCCCATGCCATTGTTTGGCACATGGTCCTGTTGCTATTGTCCACCTTATGTTGGCCAGGGAGTGATGTCCACCCTCTGTTCATGCCACCGTTTTCCCCTGCTATCGTGGAGCTTCCCCTCAAGTTTGTAAGCCAAAATAAACCTCTTTTTCCTACAAGCTGCTCTTTGTTGGGTGATTTCTACCAGCAATGTGAACCTGACTGCAACAGTGGCTTACGTGAGTAGCTAGGGAATTGAATACAGGATGGCATGCTTTGCAAATAAGTGGCTATAACTGCTAAGCTTTGGCTTTGTAGACAAGCACCTTAACCACTAAGCCATCTCTCCGACCTGTGCACTACTCTTTTGATTACGATTCAGGGTCTTCAACATGGCTCAGGGAAATTTGCAGAAGGGGGGCAGAAAGAATGTCAGAGCCACATGCTGGGTCATGATATGCAGAGACATTTCCTCCTACCCAAAACTGAAGGCTAACCCCACAATGCATGACCCATATACCCCAATAAGGAGGGTCCCTGTGGAGGGGGTGAGGACAGGGAGGAGGCTAACAATGGTACCAACTTGGCTGTATTCACTGACTACAAAAAAAAAAAGATTTAGGGTCTTTTGTGATTTCATATAAATTTTATGATTTGATTTTTTTTTTTTTTAGTTCTGTGAAGAATGTCATTAGAATCTGTAGGCCTCTTTTGGTAATGTAGCCCTTTCTAAATTGTGATTGCTCATGAGCATGAAAGGCCATTCCATCTTTTATTATCTTCTTTAATTTATTTTTTTCAGTTTTCACTTCAGAGGTGCTTCACCTTAGTAGTTAGATTTATTGCCAGGCATCTTATTGTTTTGAACTTATTGTGAATGAGATTTGATTTCCCCTCTCTTAGTTTCTTTCTCTGCCTATTATTAGTGTATAGAAGAGTTGTTTTTTTTTGAGGTAGGGTCTTGCTCTGGTCCAGGCTGACCTGGAATTCTCAATGTAGTCTCAGGGTGGCCTGGAACTCATGGTGTTGGGACTAAAGGTGTGTGCCATCATACCTGGCTTATGAAAGTGTTTTTGACACCCAAAAGTTTTCTGGTAGAATCCTTAGGGTCTTAAAGTAAAATATCATGCCAATTACAACTAGGGATACTTTAGTTGTTTTATATTCTTTGTGTGTGTGTGTGTGTGTGTGTGTGTGTGTTTTTGTTTTTCAAAGTAAGGTCTTGCTCTAGCCCAGGCTAACCTGGAATTCACTGTGCAGTCTCAGCCTGGCCTGAAACTCTCCCAAATGCTGGGATTAAAGATGTGTGCCACTGTGCTTGGCTTAGACTGTTTATTTTTAAAATATTTATTTATTTATTTGAGAGACAGAATGAGTGTGAGCACACAAGGTCCCTCTCACCACTGTGAAAGAACTCGATTCATGTGCCACTTTGCATATTTGGCTTTATGTTGTTACTGGGGAATTAAACCTGGATTGTCAGGTCTTGCAAGCAATAACCTTTAACCACAGAGCCATTTCTCCAGCCCCCTAAACTGTTCATTTTTAGTCATTCAGTTACTAGGATGTTCTACTAGATCTCTTGTAGATGTGTAAACACATCTGAACTTCTCCAATTTCTTGACAACTCTCAGAAACAGTCACTATGACATCTAATTTAAACATTTTATTTGATATCGGTTTTCCTTCATTTTTTCCAGGAAGGAATGACAGACATCCGTAATAAAACAAAATGAACAATGAAATGAAAAAGAAGACATGATGCTGGGGATATAGCTCAGAGTTTTAAAGTACTTGCTTGCAAAGCCTGCTGGCCTAGGTTCAATTCCTTGGAACCTACATAAAGCCAAAAAAGATGCAAAACAGTGCATGAATTTGGTGTTCACTTATGGCTGCAAGAGACCTGTATGTGCTCCCTACAAATAAATAAATAATTAAAAAATTTTTTTTGAGGTAGAGTTTCACTCTAGGCCAGGCTGACCTCGAATTCACTATGTAGTCTCAAGGTATGTTTGAACTCACAGTGATCCTCCTACCTCTGCCTCCTGAGTGCTGGCCCAGCTATAAATAAAAAAATTTTAAAGAAGACATAGGAAAGGAGTGTAGGGAAAGGGACATGTTTCTAGGTGGTAGAGCTACATACAAAATTCAGACTAAGGTCCCAGATTCTTAATAAATGTAGTCCCTTGGTTCCTAAAAGCTAAATATAGAGAACTAGTATGTGAACCAGTGATGCCAGTCCTGGCTATATACTTTGTATTAGTTACTTTCTCTCTGTTGTGATGGAATACCTTACCAGAAGCAACTTAAAGAAAGAAATGTTTATTTCAACTTACAGTATAGTACATCATGGTGGGGAAGGCATGGCAGTCAGGGCATGTGATTACATTGTAACCATAATCAGGAAGCAGAGAACAATGAATGCTGGTGCTCAGATAGCTTTCTTCTTTTTATTCAGTCTGGGATCTTCGCCTATGGAATGATACCATGGAATGGCCCACAGTTAGTGTGGGCCATCCCACCTCAAATAGCAATCTAGGAAATCTCTCACTGACACAGACAGAGAATATCTTCCCTGCCATATGAGCTTTATCAATTTTTAAGATAGGTCTCATGCTTTGTGTAGCCTAGGTTGGCCTCAAATTCCCTATGTAGTCAAGACTGTCCTTAACACCTGATCTTATTGCTTATATCCCTCGAGTACTGGGATTAGTCATTTACTACTATGCCTGGTTGATGTGCTGTTGAGGATTGCTAGGCAAGCACTCTATCTATTGGGCCATATCTCCAGTCCTCAAATTTTGATATCACATATTTGAGGTTTTCTTAAAAGAAGTGGAAAGTAAGCCAGGCGTGGTGGTGCACACCTTTAATCTCAGCACTTGGAAGGCAGAGGTAGGAGGATTGCTGTGAGTTTGAGGCCACCCTGAGACTACATAGTGAATTCCAGGTCAGCCTAGGCTAGAGTGAGACCTTACCTCAAAAAACAAAACAACAACAACAAAAAGAAATTAATCAACAAATACAATAGAAGTACTGTAGGAGGCCTGGTCCCTGTCTGGTCTTACTCCCCTGTTTCTACCTCAAGGTAACTCCCTACCCAAATGATGTTTACCATATTAAAACTACGTTATGGGGCCAAAGAAATAGTTCATTGGGTAACAGTGCTTGCCATGCAAGCATGAGGACCCAAGTTCAGTCTCCAGCACTCACATAGGAACCCTAGCATCTGAGAGCAGCAGAAATAGGAGAGCCCTGGGCTCCAAAGTCAGCCAGGCTTCACCAAAAACAGGGAGATCCAGGTGTAGTGAGAGGCTGTTTCAGGGAAATAAGGGGAAGAAAGACATTTTACTCTAGCCTCTTACATATGCTCATGGGGGACACATATCTGTACACACATATGCATACAACACACACACACACACACACACACAAAGATGCATGTGACCATAGAAAATAGATTATTTTTGCACATTTGAAAATTTATAAACAGGACACCACAAGTCTATGTTCTTCTGGATCTTGTTTTTGTTTCTTCCTCACTGCAAATATGAGATAAATATATCCAACAATCACTTTTCATTAAAAAAGTAAACACAGTAAATAAATGCTTAGCAAACAAAAGATAGGGGGAGTTTCTTAGTTTGATAAGGGTACTACTCCAGTATTGTTTTACTTTATCATGAACTATGAGAACATTTTTGTTTGTATTTCCCTCAAAAGATACAGTGAATAACTTAAGATGTCTATAAATAGCACATTATTTGGACATATGATCTCTGCAGGTGTAACTGATAAAGGTTCTGACTGGTTCCAATAGAGAGGAGCTGAAATGGATTTTTAGGCAGAATTCTATTATTAACATTGGCCATTTTGGAGATGGGAGATTCTTAAGATGGTCAATGTTAGCACTGAAAATAAAGGAAATTCCTTACTTCTATAACTTTTTAAAGGGAGTGGTCTCTAACTAGAGGTAAGGCCTTCATACAGGGTGGACATGTCTTGGATTCCTAGTGTTAGGGACTGAGAGAAAGCCTTGGGATAGGTTAAAAAGTCACAAACTGGGAGTACTGTCTGGTCCTGCTGCCCTACCTAGGCTGGTAGCTTTTCTCTCTCATTGTACCTGTGCTCAGAAGGAACTGAAAGGAAGCATGGCTGCTTTGTCTCCATACTACAAACATCTATCCTCTTAAAGGAACCATCTCTATAACCTAACACTAATTAAGTTTTAGTGAAGCTACTGGGGTGGGTTTCTAATCCATTTATGCCTATGTATTTTTCAAAAAAAAATATTTAGTTATTTTATTTATTTACTTATTTATTTGAGAGATAGTGAGAAAAAAAAAAAGGAGAGAGAGAGAGAGAGATGGAGAATGGGGCACTCCTGGGCCTCCGAGCCACTGCAGACAAACTCCAGACACATGTGCACATTGTACATCTGACTTATGTGGATACTGGGGAATCAAACCTGTGTCCTTAGTCTTCTCAGGCAAACACCTTAACTCCTAAGCCACCTCTCCACCCCTCCATTATGCCTATGTTTTTATAAGAAGATGATTGACATGCAGAGATAAGATGAAGTGACAAGAGTTCAAGGAGAGATAGTCAGGTAACAACTGGAACAGAGTGGTGCAATGCATATGTAAGCCAAAGATTGCTGTTCACTATCATAAGTTATGGGTTATGAGGGAAGGAGCTGTTGTGGCCATCTCTTCTTGGTCTGTGTCTGTACATGATCACCCCTCTGTTTGTGTCTGGGTCCATACAGATGTTGTAAGGACATCAATTGTACTGAATTGGATTCTTGTTGTGTGTGTGTGTGTGTGTGTGTGTGTGTGTGTGTGTGTGTGTGTGTGTAGTGTGTGGTATATGCATGTATATGTACCCTTGAAGTATCGCATAAACTTTCCTGAGATGTAGCGTAGGGAGGAGGCAATCATCTGCAGTGGCCAGAGAAGAACATCAGGTGCCCTGCTTCATTGATCTTCTTGTTATTTTGTGTTGGGGTCTCTTGCTGATACCAGAACCCATTCTTATTTTAAATTAATACTAATACTAGTACTAATACTAGAGATTTCTGGGTTTTGCTTGCCTGGGTGATTCCATGGTCTTTGCTCCCCTTTGCCATTTTGGGACTGGGATCATAGGCATACATGGCCCTGTCCAGCTGTTTACATGGATTCTGGAAATTCCTACTCCTTTAGGCTCTCAGTCCTGTACAGGAAGCACTTGACTGCTAAGCTATCTCTCTCCAGCCTTAGGATTCTTTTTTGTTTTTGGTTTTCTAAGGTAGGGTCTCACTCTAGCTCAGGCTGACCTGGAATTCACTATGTATTCTCAGGGTGGCCTCGAACTCTCAGTGATCCTCCTACCTCTGCCTCCCGAGTGCTAGGATTAAAGGCATGTGCCACCACGCCCGGCTCCTAGGATTCATTTTAAATAAGAATATTTTCATTTAATCAACTTCATGAAGACCTTATATGGTCACAATCTGTGATTCTGGGAGTTAGGACTTCAACATGATAATTGAAGGACAGTGGGCCTAATACAGAAGTTCTGGTATGAGTCAGTGAGAGTAACCAAGCACCAATTGGAAACTTAGTTTTATTATGCATGGGCTGAAGAGAGTTAATACTCCAAATTCCTCTATCCACTCATGCTGGTGGGTCTGGGCCTTTCATAGGTCACTTATCAGATACTTTGTCATCATTGTAAGTTCTTTACATTATTGGTGAACTTTAAGTTTCTTAAGACTATGGGCTTAGGGGCACAGACAGGGAATGATAAGCTAGCTACAGAAGCAAAACAATATATTGCTAGCTCAAGATGTTTTTACCCATGGTCTTGATTTATAAGTTATCTAGTTCCAGGACAGACACACAGCTATGATAGGGCTAAGTAAAAGTGAAGTTCCAAGGTTGTTTATTCTTAGTATACATTATTTCAGCCTGCAGCTCGCAAAATAGGTTTAGGGACCGTTCTAAAACTTAGGGGGAAAGGGGTCGGAAAAAACTGTTGTGCCGGGATTTGGTGTTTCCCTCCACAAGTCCAGCCCAACAAATAATGTAAGAAGCCCAGTGCTTTGGAATACTGTCCTCTTTGAGTATGACAAAGTAAGTAGTTCATCTCCATGGTCCTCACAGCAGCTATAATATTGACATGATATTCAACCCAGCAATATGTCATGGGTGGGCTCAACAGGTAAACATACAGTACTTGCAGGACATCCTGGATCAGGGTTTGATCCCCCAGACCCACACTTAAAGCCAGCTGCACAAAAATGGCATATGTGTCTGGAGTTCCTTTGCAGGTGGCAGGAGGCCCTGATGTGTCCATACTCTCTCTGCTCTCCTCTCTCTCATAAATAAATAAATTACGTCAAAACAGAAGAGGGGCTAGTTTGAAATAAGAAGGGTTCCAGTGGAAGGGAGATACATCGGGGACAAAAGAAAGTAATGGGAAGGGACTATGATAAGATTATGGTTAGGTTTATTCCAAGGTACTTTTTTTGTTTTGTTTTGTTTTTTGGTTTTTCGAGGTAGGGTCTCACTCTGGTCCAGGCTGACCTGGAATTAACTCTGTAGTCTCAGGGTGGCCTTGAACTCATGGCGATCCTCCTACCTCTGCCTAACGAGTGCTAGGATTAAAGGCATGCGCCACCACGCCCGGCAACCAAGGTACTTTTTTGATGCAATTGTGATTGGGAATGATTCCCTGATTTCATTCTCTGTGTGTTTGTTGTTAGCATAAAGGAAGGCTACTGATTTCTGTGTATTTATTTTGTATCCTGCTACATTGCTATGATAACTTGATCTCTTCCTTTCCAATTTGTATCCCATTTATATGTGTCTCTTGCTTCATTGCTATGGCTAAGACTTCCAGAACTATATTGAATAAAAGTGGGGACAGTGGACACCCTTGCCTGGTTCCTGATTTTGGTGGAAAAGCTTCAAGTTTTTCTCCATTTAGTATTATGTTGGCTGTAGGTTTGCCATAAGTAGCCTTTATTATGTTGAGATGTGTTCCTTCTGTACTCAGTTACTTTTATCATGAAGGGAAGTTGGATTTGTCAAATGCTTTTTCTGCATATAATGAGATGATCATGTAATTTTTTTTCTTTCAGTCCATTTATATAATGTATTACATTTATCAATTTGTGTATGTTGAACCATCCCTGCATCTCTGGGATAAAGCCTATTTGGTCAGGAAGAATGACCTTTCTGATATATTACTGTATTCTGTTTGCCAATATTTTGTTGAGAATTTTTACATTTATGTTAATGAGGGAGATTGGTGTATAGTTTTCTTATTTTTGTTTTATCTTTGTAAGATTTTTTGTATCAGGGTGATGCTGGGTTCGTAGGAGTTTGGCAGGATTCCGTCCTGTTGCATTTTTACGAAAAGTTTGAGAAGCATTGGTATTAGTTCTTCCATGAAGGTCTGGTAAGATTCACCAGTGAATCCATCTGGACTTGGACTTTTTTTAGTTGGGAGATTTTTTTATAACTGTTTGTGCTTGTATTTCCATACTTGGTTATAGGTCTATTGAGTAGTTAATCTTCAGGCTTTATTTAATTAGGTAGGTCATATAAATCAAGTAAATCATCCATTTCTTTCAGATTTTCAAACTTGTGGGAGTGATATGTTCTTATAGTATGGTCCCTGTGATTTTTTTTTAATTTCTCTGGTATCTGTTGTGATGGTGCCTTTTTAATCTATAATTTTATTAAATTGTATCTCTTCTTCTTTCTTTGGTCAGATTTTGCTAAGGGTTTATCAATCTTTTTATCCTTTCAAGAACAAACTCTTTGTTTCATTGGTTCTTTGGATTGTTTGTTTGGTTTCTATTTAATTAATTTCTGTCCTAATCTTTATTATTTTTCCCATCTCCTACTTTGGGTTTGTTCTTGTTCTTGTTTTACCAAAGCCTTAAGGTGAAGCAGTAAGTTGTTTGCTTGTGACCTTTCTAATTTTTTTTTTTTCTTTTTTTTTGGTTTTCGAGGTAGGGTCTCACTCTGGCTCAGGCGACCTGAATTCACTATGTAGTCTCAGGATGGCCTTGAACTCTTCGGCGATCCTCCTACCTCTGCCTCCCGAGTGCTGGATTAAAGGCGTGCGCCACCATGCCCGGCTCCTTTCTAATTTCTTAATATGGGGTACTAAAGCTATAAATTTTCCCTCTTCGAACTGCTTTCATTGTGTCCCAAAGGTTTTGATATGTTGTGTTGCATTATCATTTGACTCTATGAATTTTTGGTTTCCGTCTTGATTTCTTCATTAACCCACACATCATTTTAGTAGTGTATTGTTTATTTCCATGATTTTGTGTATGCGTTATAGCTTTTTTTGCTGTTGATATGTAATTTAATTCCATTGTGATCAGACAGAGTGCAAGGGATTATTTCAGTTTTCTGTAATATGTTATATGGTCTTTTTTTAAAGAGAGAATGTTCCATGTGCTGCGGAAGTATGTATATTCTGCAGCATTTGGATGAAATATTGTGTAGATATCTGTTAGGTCCATTTGTTCTATGACCTCATTTAATCCAGATGCATCTCTGGTTTTTTTTTTTTTTGTTTGCCAGGATGACCTATCAGTTGATGAGAATGGGGGTGTTTGAAGTAACCCACTGCAACTGTATTTGGTGTTATCTGTGACCTTAGTTCTAATAGTGTTTTGTTTGATGAAATTGGGAGCCCCCATGTTAGGCACATATAAGTTTAGGACTGTGATGTCCTCCTGGTGGAGTGTTCCTTTAACCAACATAAAGTGACCTTCCTTATCTTTCCTAATGAATGTTTGGTCTGATGTCTACATTGTTAGATATTAGAATAGTGATACCTGCTTTTATCTAGACCTATTTTCTCAAACACTGTTTTCCAATCTTTCACCCTAAGCTATTGTCCATCTTTTGTGGAAAGGTGAGTTTCTTGGGGCAACAATCAAAGGATCCTGCTTTTAACCCAGTTGGAAAACCTGTTGTCTTCTGGTTGGGACATTGAGGCCATTGATATTAAGAGTTATTATTGAAAGGTGTGTATTATTTGCCATTTTTCTTTTTTTGGAGTTCTGGTTTTATGTTTACTCTCTTGTGTTGGACATAGGCAGGGGCCCCAGGTTAAGCTGTCTGACATGAAGGGCCCCAGGCTAAGGAGAAGTCATAGCAGCCTGAACCATCTCATACTTGGGGACCAGACCAGTGGAGGAGCTGCTCCTCACATTCTTGGGGATTGCAATGAGCCTAGACACCCAGACGACAAAATCTTGGACTCGAGATTGTCAGAAAGTAAGGCCACTCCTTCTCCAAGCACAGGAATACCTGGACATTCAGTCAAGACTTAGGCTTTGCCCATAACTCTGTGGCCTTTGGCCAGTTGCTTAGGAAACTCCTTTTATGGTATCAGCCAGCACCTTTGCAAAGCCCACCCCCCTGGAATTGCCTATGTGCTGAAATATATGTCCCCATATGCTAATTAGGCATCAGCAAGCAACCTGTACATCCGATCCCCTAGGACCCTCATATAAACCCATTTTCCTAACACTAAGCCAAGAGCAATTCACTAAAACTGTCTCCTGAGAGCTGTTCTCATGTACTCACCACCTGCGGTTTTGCATGGGCACCTTCAGGGGGACCATGGGCTGGCCCTGGAGGGAGGGACCCAGGAATCCACACTTTTTTATTAACTAGTGTTTGAGTATGGTTTGTTTTCCTCCAGGGTCCTTATGTGTAATGCTCTTCTTTCTTTCAGTATGGAGGATCCTTTCAAGAATTTTCTGTAGAGCTGGATTAGTCTTCATATATTCCTTTAAACTGTTTTTTTTTTTTTGTGGGATATTCTTATTTCTCTATCTACTTAAATGGATAGATTTGAAGGATAAATTAATCTTGGTTGACAGCTGTTATCTTTCAGAACTTGGAACACCTCATCCAAGCCCTTCTGGCTTTTAAAGTTTTGTGCTGAGTAATCTGCTGACATCTTGATGGGCTTTGCCTTTGTATGTGACTTGATTTTTCTCTTTAAGTGCTTTCAATATATTTTGTTGGCTTGTGTGTGCTTTATAGTTTAATTACAATATGGTGGTGAGAGGTTCTTTCCCAGTTTTGTCATTTGGTGTTCTATAGGCTTCTTATATCTGTACTGGCATCACTTTCCCTACTTGAGGGAAGTTTTCTTCTATCGTTTTGTTGAAAATACTTGTTATGCCTTTGGAATGAATTTCTTCTCCTTTTACTATGGCCTGAATTATTATGTTCAATCTCTTCATAGTGTCCCGAATGTCTGGAAATTACTATTCATGCCGTCCTATTAATTTGTTTTTTCTCTTTGTTGGACTATATTAGATCTTACCACATGGTCTTCTCATTTAGATATTCTCTCCTCTCCTTTATCCATTCTACTGGTGAGACTTTCTACAGAGTTTTCTATTTGACTTGCTCTGTTTTCATTTATAAAATTCCTAGTTGTATTTTTTTCATTATTTCTATTTCCTTACTAATGTGTTCTATTGATCTCCTTATTTCATTAAGTTAGTTTCCTTTGTTCTCATTCAGGAGTTGTCTTTCTTCTTTGATTTCTTTGAACATAGATATAGTAATTTTGTTTTAAAATCTTTGTCAGGCATTTCATCTAAAGCAGTCTCATTGGAGGTCATTTCTGATGGATTTATATACTTTTTTTATTTTAAAGATTTGTTTTTATTTTTTATTAGAAACCGAGAGAGGAGAGTGAGACACAGAGAGAAAATGGGCATGCCAGGGTCTGTAGCCACTGAAATGAGTTCAGGTGCATGTACCATCATGTGCATCTGGCTTATGTGGGACCTGGATAATCAAACCTGGGTCCTTGGGCTTCACAGGTATGTGCCTTAACCGCTAAGCCATCTCTCCAGCCCAGATTTATAATTTTTGATAGGATTGTATGGTCTTGATTTTTTTGTGTGTTTCTTGTATTACAATGTAGATATTTTTTGCATTTTGATTGTTAATTTGATGCTTGGGTTTTCTAATTTTCTGCAGTGTTCTTAGGCTGTGTAAATATGACTTTATTTATCTTCAGTGTAGGAGTGCCAGGTGTAGCTCTTATATGCCAAGAGAAACAGCAAAAGTGACCCTAAGTTTAAGTTTGCCTGCCATCCAAGTATTGTAGTAGACTGGGTGAAGCAAATTACTAGCAAATTATAAAATTCAACTGAGGAATTACACATTCAATAAAAACCAGCATAAAGTATTCATACAAGCGTGGGGGATTAAACAAAACAGATAATCAAATAAAGCCAAAGTCCCTAAGGGTATATATTGCCCTACACCCTTAATCTTGTCAAGTAGGAGGTTGAGATTTCTAGTCTTAAATGGGTTCCATGTCAGCCTGGGGCTAGTCATTCCCTGCCCCCAATAATGACAGAAGAAGAAGACAAAGGCCCTAAAAGTCAGGAAACATCAAATGCATCAATAGTCAACACCAAAATACAGCTTATTTGGGAAGGGTAAAGGCAACCAATAATATGTCATTCAAATGTAATACATAACCTTTTCCAACATGGAAAAAGAGATTAGCATTTCCAGTGCAGGCCTATGTATCTGGCTTTGTATAAGTATGCCCTGTTACCTTTTGAGATGGCTTCCAATCTTACCAATGCTGAGTCCCTATCTTGATCTCTCTTGGTGCTGGGCAGCCAGGGGTGACCATTTCTCTGGACATTCATGACCCTCACAGGTGGGTGATGGGAAACTTTGCAGGGTGCCTGGAGTTGTACTGGAGCTGCTTGGCTGGTCCTGTTTGTATTCTCTTTTAGCAGCTGCTCAGCTGGTCTCTGCTGTCTTCTCTTTCAGGTTTCTTGACTTTGTGAGGAGACTGATGTGAGAAATCCCCTTACTTTGTTCTTGCTCTTGCTGTTCTGCACTGCCAGGCAGGCAGACTCGTGGATTGGGGCTGCTGGCACCTCAGTGTAATTCTGGCCTGTTTCCTCCTTTATGGAAGATCTTGGTCTCTCCTGATTCTTTGCAGTGGTTGTTAATAACTTATATGCCTTCACTTTTCAGTAGAAGAGTGTAGTTCACTGTGTTTCTGCTTATTTCCCTCCCTAGGCTGCTTTGGTGTGGCTACTATGCCACCACCTTACCCAGAAGTCTCGACCCCAAAGATTTACATGTGGGAGAACATGGTAGGACCTGGAGACTTGAAATCTTTCCAGCTGCTGGCTACATGTAACACTTTTGAGCTTGTGCAGAAGTTTGTATAATATGTAAATGACTTATAAAAGGTGACAGGACTCACTCTTTGAATAGTTCTGTGATTGATTGTAAACTTGACAGGATCTAGAATCATCTATGAAGGATTATGTAGATTAGGTTAGCCTCTATGCAATGCTTGTGAGGAATTATCTTGATTAGGTTAACTGAGGTGGGAAGAGCCACTTTAACTGTAGGTGGCACCATGCCATGGGACAGAGTCTGGACTGTATAAAAAGCAGAGAGCTGGCTGGGCATGAGCATTCATCATTCTGCTCTGTTTCTCACTGTGGACTGAGTGTGAACAGCTCCTTCTGTCATGCCTTTCTTGCCATGATGGACTGTAACCTGGAACTGGAAGCTGAAATAAACTCTTCTTCCCTTAAACTGAGTTTCGTCAGGTATTTTGTCTCAGCAATGAGAAGACAACTGATGTAATTCCAAGTTCATTTGTTTGTCCTCTTTGCTTGGAACTTCTGAAACTATGAACTAAACCTTTTCTTTTGTTGCATGTGTATGTGTTTGCAGCATGTATGTGTGCATATGTGTTCATGTGTGTGTATATGTGTGCACGTACATGTGGAAGTCAGAGGTTGAATGGGGGGGCAGGTTCCTTAGCCACTCTTTACCTTATTCTTTTTTTCTTTTTTTTCAGTTTTTCTTTTTTCCCCCTCAATTTTATTAAACAATGTCCATGATTATAAAAAATATCCCAGAGGGACTTTCCGGTTTAAGATGGCAGTGTAGGTACCATGCCAAAGCAGCCTGGTGGAGGGTAAAGATCAAAAAAACACAGCAAAATACACACTTTTTACTAAAAAGTGAGGTGTATAGGAAATTGAAGTAGCAACGGAAAAGTAGAAGAGATCCAGAGCCCGCACAGGCTGGCAGAAGCAGCCCCAGCAGCTCTGCCAACTACGGCAGCGGTGGCGCACCAGAAAGCCGCCAGACTCGGCTTCAGCCACAGGAAAAGCCAGGTGCTGGGACTTTCCATTCACACTGGCATTCTCCGCAACTCCGGAAATGTGAAGGGAGAGCCGCAGTGAGCAACAGAGGAGGACACCACGAGGTAGAAGAGCACATGGAACAGCGGGAGAACCAGAGGAGCTGCAACTCCCTCCCCTTCCCACCACCTGAGACCAGCTCCAGCGAGCAGAGCAGAGGTCCCAGGACCCGGCCACGCCAACTTGGGCTGACAGCGGGACCCAACCAGGAACAGAGTCTGGCAGCAACATCAGTGCCTCCGGCACCAGTAACAGAGACCCCAGCAACAGCAGACCCAGCAGCAGCAGCTTCAGTAGCAGCAGTGGCAGTGGACCCAGCAGCAGCAGCAGCAGTGGTGGGCCCAGCCAGCAGCAGCGGGGGGTGCTGATCTGCAGGGGCCCCAGTTGCCAGGCTCAGTTTGCCCCGCAGGAAAAGCCAGTGTCCAGCTCCAGAAATCAAAACAGCAGTCCAACGACCAGGCAGCAAATTGACTGAGACCAAAATCATTGAAGGTAACTGGAATTGCAACAGGGAAGGGGTCTCACTTGGTCACAAGCTGACTTGGATCCCTCAACAGACCAAAAATCTTAACCTCTATTTTGATAGAGGATCTGGTTGTTATAATAAGTACTCTGGCATACATACTTGGGGCTGTTTTTGATTGAATGGGTACAGTGTTTAGTTAACTTTTAGAATCTACCTGTATTTTATTCCACTCAGCCTACTTGAATACTCCCATAGCAGGAAACTCAACCCCTAGGAGCACATTTGTAGATACTCTGAGAGTCATAAGAGCCACACCTAACACCTTAAGCTCCTATCCTGAAAATATATAACATCAAATCAATTCATACAGCTAGGAATACCCAGCTAGGTAGAAAATCCAAGCATTAACTTAATCCAAGATGCAAAAATATATACATTATAACTCAAGAAACACTAAAAAGCATGACAATATAAATCCACATAAAAGTATTAATGCATCAGAAATGACCTCCAGTGAGAACGAGTTAGAGGAAATGCCTGAGAAAGATTTCAAAAGAATGATTGTAAATATGTTCAATAGAAGTCAGAGAACAAATCAAAGGAGTCAAGAGAGAACTTAAAGAGAAATCAAAAGAATCAAAGAAGATGCAGGAGAACCTAATTTTCATGGAAATAAAGAAGGCAATACAAGAGCATGAATAGAGGAAATAGAAATAATAAAGAAAACACAGTCAGGAATTACTAGCAATGAAGAACACAGTTAATGAAATTAAAAACTCTGTAAAAAATCTCACCAGTAGAATGGATGAGGAGAAGACAGAATATCTAAGCTAGAAGACCCAGGTGTAAGAATCTAATACAATCCATACAAAGAGAAAGACAAACTTAGGAAAAGTATGAGTGGGAATTTCAAGATATCTGGGACAGACTATGAAGAAGATCAATATAGAAGAATTCAGGGCATAGTAGAAGGAGAAGGAATTTCACTCCAAAGGTATAGTAGGCATCTTCAACAAAATCATAGGAGAAAATTTCCCCACAAATTGGGAAAGAGGTGCCAGATGCAGATACGGAAGCCTTTAGAACCCAATCCAGACAAAACCTGGAAAGAACCTCTCCTCCCCATATTGGAATCAAACTCCAAACACACACACCAAACACCAAAGAAAAAATGTTGAAAGGCAGTTAGAGAGAAAAATCAAGTTACATACAAAAGCAAGCCCATCAGGATTACAGCAGATTATCCAACACAAACTTTAAAAGTCAGAAGGTCTTGGAGTGATATATTCCAAGTTTCCGAAAGATAACAGCTGTCAACCAAGGGTACTTTAATATCTGCTAACTGATCCACTCAAATAGACAGAAAAATAAGGACATTCCATGATAAAAGCAGGTTAAGAGGAGTATTTGGAGACAAAACCAGCTCTACAGAAAATACTTGATAGAATCCTCCATGCAGAAGAAAAGGAAAAGAACACTTATAAAGAACCTAGAAAAAACAAGCAATACTAGCAAATATTAGTTAACACAAGAGAGAGCACAGGTAGAACCAGAACCACAAAAAAAAAAAAAAAAGGCAAACATAAATACATACCTTTTCAATAATATCTCTTAATATCAAACAGCCATCAATGCCCCCAAACCAAAAGACATATGTTTGCAGACTGGGTTAAAAAGCACATTCCTTCAATTTGTTGTCTACAAGAAACTCACCTTTCTACAAAGGATAGACATTATCTTAGGGTGAAACGATGGGAATAACGTGTTTCAAGCAAATGGGCCGAGAAAACAAGCAGGGGTTGCTATAGCAAATATCTGACAGGTAGACTTCAGGTCCAACTTGGTCAAGAAAGATAAGGGAAGGTCATTTATATTGATTAAGGGACACACTCCAACAGGGAGGAACATTACAATTCTAAACATATATGCACCTAACATGGGGCTCCCAAATTCATCAAACAAACACTATTAGAACTAAAGTCACAGATTACACGAAAACACAGTGGTGGTGGGTGACTTTAACACCCCCACTCTCATTAATTGACAGGTCATTAGCGGGAAAAAATAAACAGAGAGGCATCTGGACTAAATGAGGTCATAGAAGGGAATCGAACCTAACAGATATATACAGACATTTCATCCAAAGGCTGCAGGAATATACATTCTTTTCAGGCAGCACATGGAACATTCTCTAAAATAGACCATATATTAGGACACAAAGCAAATCTTAACAGAATTCAGGAAAATTAAATAATTCCTTGCATTCTATCTGACCACAATTGAATTAAAGTACAAATCAGTAGCAAGAAAGGCTATAGAGCATACACAAAAGCATGGAAACTAAACAATATACTACTTAATGATGAGATGGGGTCAATGAAGAAATCAAGAAGGAAATCAAAAATTGTTATAGAGTCAAATGATAATGAGAAACACAACAGATCAAATCTCTGGGGACACAATGAAGGCAGTTCTAGAGAGGCAAATTATAGCCTTAAGTGCCTATATTAAGAATTAGAAAGGTCGGCAAGTAAACGACCTAATTCTTCACCTTAAAACCTTGGAAAAAGAGAAGAGCAAGGCAAACCAAAAATCCAGTACATGAGAAGAAATAATAAGATTAGGGGCAGAAATTAATGAAATAGAAACAGCAACAACAACAACAACAACAACAAAAAACAATCCAACGAGTTAATGAAACAAAGAGTTTGGTTCTTTGAAAGGATAAACAAGATTGATAAACCCTTAGCAATCTGGACCAAAGAGAGAAGAGACACAAATTAATAAAATCAGAGATGTACAAGGTAACATCACAACAGATTCCAGAGAAATTCAAAAAATCATAGGGGCATACTATAAAAGCATGTACTCCACAAAGTATGAAAATCTGAAAGAAATGGATGCTTTCCTTTATTTATATGACCTGTCTAAATTAAATCAAATGATATTAATCAGTTAAATAGACCTATAACAAACATGGAGATTCTGAACAGTTATCAATAATTCCCAACTAAAAAAGGCCAGGCCCAGATGATTCACTGTTGAATTTTACCAGACCTTTAAAGAATAGCTAACACCATTGCTTTCTTATGCTTTCTCCAGGAAATAGAGAAAAGAATAATTCCACCAAACTCCTTGCATGAGGGCAGCATCACACTGATACCAAAACCAGGCAAAGATAGAACAACAACAACAACAAAAAAAAATTACAGACCAATCTCCCTCATGAACATAGATGCAAAAATTCTCAACAAAATATTGGCAAACAGGATACAAGAGTATATCAAAAAGATCATTCACCCTGACCAAGTAGGCGTTATCCCGGAGATGCAGGGATGGTTCAATATATGCAAATCTATAAATGCAATACATTATATAAACGGGTTGAAGGACAAAAATCACATGATCATCTCATTGGACTCAGAGAAAGCGTTTGAGAAAATCCAACATCCCTTCATGATAAAAGTCCTACAGAGACTGGGAATAGAAGGAACATATCTCAATATAATAAAAGCTATTTATACCTGGGCATGGTGGTGCACGCCTTTAATCCCAGCACTCGGGAGGAAGAGGTAGGAGGATCACTGTGAGTTCAAGGCTCCCTTGAGACTACATAGTGAATTCCAGGTCAGCCTGGGCTAGAGTGAGACCCTACCTCGAAAAAAGCAAAAAAAAAAAAAAAAAAAAAGCTATTTATGAGAAGCCTACAGCCAGCATATTACTAAATTGGGAAAAAGTGGGAGCTTTTTCCACTAAAAATCATGAACAGGGACAAGGGTGGTCACTGTCCCCACTTTTATTTAATATAGTTTGGAAGTCTTAGCCATAGCAATAAGGCAAGAGACACACATAAAAGGGATTACAAATTGGAAAAGGAAGAGATCAAGTTATCATTAGTTGCATATGACATAATTCTATACATAAAGGAACCCTACAAACTCTACTGTTAGAGCTTATCAAAACCTACAGCCATGTAGCAGGATACAACAAAATACACAGAAATTAGTAGCCTTCTAATGCTAACAACAAACACAGCGAGGATGAAATCAGAGAATCACTCCCAGTTCACAATTGCATCCCCCCAAAAAATAAAGTACCTTGGAATAAACCTAACCAAGGAAGTAAGGAATCTCTACAATGAGGACTTAAAACACTCAGGAGCGAGAAAATTGCAGAAGACACTAGAAAGTGCAGAAACATCCCCGTGTCCCTGGATTGGGAAGTATCAATATTGTGAAAATGGCAATCTTACCTAAAGCAATCTACACAGATTAATGCAATCCCTGTCAAAATTCCAAAGCTTTCTCATGGGAAATAGAAAAAAAAAAATCAACAATTCATTTGGGAATCACAAAAACCCTAAAATATCTAAAATAATATTGAGCAACAAAATAAGACTGGTGGGTATCACCATACCTGATTTTAAACCTATACTACAGACCATAGTAACAAATACACTGTGGTACTGGGGCACAAAAACAGACATGTAGATCAGTGGAATAGAATAGAGGACCCAGATGTAAGCCCAAGTTGCATAGGCCACCTGATATTCGATAAAAATTGCCAAAAATACTCATTGGAGAAGAGACCAGCACTCTTCAGCAAATGGTGTTGGAAAACTGATATATATCTCAGAAGGATGATAATAGATTCTTCTCTCTCCGCCATGCACAAGAATTAAGTCCAAATGGCATTAAAGACCTTAACATCCGACCTGAAACTCTGAAACTGCTAGTGAAAAATAGGGGAAACCCTCCAACATATTGGTCTTGGCAAAGACTTTCTGAAATACAACCCCAGATTGCTCAGCAATGAAACCACAGATTAATCACTGGGATCGCATAAATTACAAAAGATTTGCACTGCAGAAGGACACAGTGAAAAAAGCAAAGAGGCAACCTACAGAAAGTGGAAAAAAATCTTCACCAGCTATATATCTGATAGAGGATTAATATCTAGGATATTCAAAGAACTCAAAAAGTAAATAATAAGGAATCAAACAAACCAATCAAAAATGAGTTAGATGGAGCTAAATAGAGCATTCTGAAAGGAAGGAAATAACGAATGGCATATAAGCATCCTAAAAAAAATGATGTACATCACGTAGTCATCAGGGAAATGCAGATTAAAACTACATTGAGATTCCATCTCACTCCTGTCAGATTGGCCACCATCATGAAAACAAATGATCATAAATGTTGACGGGGATGTGAAAAAGAGGAACCCTCTAAACTGCTGGTGGGAATGCAATCTTGTCCAGCCATTGTGGAAAATCAGGTGTGGAGGTTTCCCTAAAACAGGTAAAGATTGATCTATCATATGACCCAGCTATTGCACATCCTAGGCATATATCCGAAGGAATCATCTCATTTTCCTTAGAAGTATGTGCTCAGCTATGTTTATTGCTGCTCAATTTATAATAGCAGGGAAATGGAACCCACCTAGATGTCCCCTCACCTGATGAGTGATAAGTGAAGATATGGCACATTATACAATGGAGTTCTACTCAGCGGGTAAAGAAAAATGAAGTTATGAAATTTGCAGAAAAAATGGATGGTTCTGAAAGGATTATACTAAGTGAGGTACCCAGGGCCCAGAAAGCCAAGCGCCACATATTCTCTCTCATATTTGGATACTAGCTACAGATGACGTGGCTTACTGGTGAGAATGAAATACTTAGTAGCAGAGGCCAGTAAGTTAAAAAGTAGACATAAAGGGGAAGAGAAAGGAAGGGAGGAGGTACTTAATTAGGGTTGATATTGTATATATGTAATACAATGATTGTGATAGGAGGTAATATGATGGAGAATGGAATTTCAAAGGAGAAAGTGTGGGGGTGGGGAGGGAATTACCATGGGGATTTTTTTATAATCAGGAAAAATGCTAATAAAAATTAAAAAAAATCCCATGCTAATACCTCCCTCCCCCCCCCATAAAAAATATTTTTAAAAAAATAAGGTCTCCCTCCAGACAAAAAATTGGCCTCAATATCTATGACCTCATAGGTGCCTGACACTACCTACACAAGGACCGTCATAAGAGGAGGGAAGGATCATGGCATCCAATGGAGACAGACTTAATGAGATGGGAGAGTGGATGTGATGGAGAATGAGATTTCAAAGTGGTAAAGTGGGGAGGATATCGAGGCCAATTTTTTGGTCTGAAGGGGAGACATTATTCTTTTTAGAAATATTTTTAATGTGGTGGGGGGAGGGAGGGCATTACAATGGGATATTTTTTATAATCATCGGGAAAAGTGTAAAAAAATTTAAAAAAAATGTTAAACTTATTTACTTAGGTGAGTAAGCTAGAAAGAGGGAGTTAGGGACTGGTGAGATGGTTTGGTGATTAACTTGTTTGTCTGCAAAGTCAAAGGACCCCAATTCAGTTCCCCAGGACCCACTAAGCCAGATGCAGAAGTAGCACATTGGTCTGGAGTTTGTTTCAGGGGCTGGAGGCCTTGTTACTCCTATTATCTCCCTCCCTCTCTCTCTCTCATCTCTCTCTCTTCTCGTCTCTCTCTCTCTCTCTCTGTGTGTGTGTGTGGTTTGTGTGTGTGGTGTGTGGTGTCTGACTCTTTTCTCACTCTCTCAAATAAATAAATAAAATAAAAAATTTTTTAAAAAGAAAGAGGAGGGAGGGAGAGAGAAAGAGAGAGAGAATGGGCATGTCAGGTCTTTTAGCTACTGCAAACAAACTCCAGACACATGCGCCACCTTGTGCTTCTGGCTTACGTGGGTCCTGAGGAATCGAACTGGGGTCCTTTGGCTTTGCAGGCAAATGCCTTTACTGCTAAGCTACTTCTCTAGCCCTCTACCTTGTTCTTTAAACACATGGTCTCTCTTCCTGAACCTGAAACTCACTGATTTGGCTAGACTAACTAGGCATGGATTCCTAGGCACTTCCTGTCTCTGTCTTCCCAGTGGTGAGATTAGAGGGTGTGTACTGACACACTCATCATTTTCATGGGTTTCTTGGGATATGAACACAGGTCTTCATGCTTATAAGGCAAGGGGCTTTAGTCACTGAGTAATCACTCCTGTTCTTTTCTTTAGTGGTTGGGGAGATGACTCAGCAGTTAAAGGTGCTTGCTGGAATAGGTTTCCATTCCTTGGTACCCACACAAAGTGTCTGGAGTTTATTTGAAGCAGTAAGAGGGCCTGATATGCCCATAGTGTCTGTCTGTCTGTTTGTCTTGCTTTCTCTCTAAAATAAAATAATAAAATTAGCCATGGTAGTGCATGCCTTTAATCCCAGGCACTTGGGAGGCAGAGGTAGGAGGATTGCTGTGAGTTTGAGGCCACCCCGAGACTACATAGTGAATTCCAAATCAGCCTGAGCTGCAATGAAACCCTGCTTCAAGAAAACAAAAAAAAGTTATATATTGCATGTATGCCGCGGACTGACTCTCGGGGAGATCAGGACCGAGGGAGAACAAGGGCGAACGGCTCAAGGAGAACTCGGGGATTCGGCGAGGAAATGACAGACAGACACACTCTAGGTTGAATATGCTGCTGCAATTTACTGAAGGTTTCATGAAGGTTTTATACAGATTGAACAGGGAAACTTAGCAAGCCAACAAGTGATCTCAGAA